>NW_013668849.1:14564-16179 GCF_000517525.1 Limulus polyphemus
AACCACCAGGCTCATCCTAGGGTAAATAAAAGTCACGCGTCCTAAAAAAGAAAAAAAAACACTATGGAGTATTATTAATGCAACGAAATAAAATTTTCAAGTTAAATAGCTAAACGGTACATATATGTCTGATCTTAAAAATATTAACTTTATATTTATCCATTAGTTATGAGTCTTTTTCGAATATCCTCTTAAAAATAAATACAATTATTTATCACATAATTATTGTTTAATATTGTGATTCTGTCTAAGGATTTAATTCTCTTGAAACCATAAACATTTTATACAAAAAAAATAATAATAATAATAAAGTAAAATAATCGAAAAGCACAAAGTTATACAAAAGGCTCTCTGTGCTCTGCCCACCACGGGTATCGAAACCCAGTTTCTAGCCGTATAAGTCGGCAGACATACTGTGTTACTGGGGGTTCGAAACTAACCCTTGACATTTCTAAAAAAGGTTAATTCTTCATAGGCTGGCTGGGTGTGGACTAGAAGTTAAGGTGTGAGACTATGGTTCCAAGGGTTTATTGTTCGCGCCCCATTGCTGTCAAATTGCACCCCACATTTTGGAGTCACAGCTACGACAAATCCCACTCTTAGACTAGGGTTGGCGGTGGGTGCTGTAGACTACTTTCTGGGTTCAAAATTAGCAAAGGTAGCTCTTGTGAAGCTTGGGGTGAAACCCAACAAACAAATAAACAGTTGTTTATATGCTGTTTTTATTCCCCTTCATCAGGAGTTTTCTTAGTGTGCAGATTGTGCACCTGTAAAAATATTTGTGCAGTTGAAAATTGGCCTATATAAGTAAGTTCATATTAAAAAACATATTTGAGATTATAAAACTCCATTCCAGAGCTGATAAATATATTAACTAGAACATTCTTTATGTCTTGGATCATTTGTTACTAGGCCTATATATATGAGGTGCAGTAAAGTGTCATGTATTAAATAATTAAATATAGTTGTATAGTTCAAATATAATTGTGTAGTTAAAATATAATTGTGATAGTTAAAATATAATTGTGTAGTTAAAATATAATTGTTTAATTAAAATATAATTGTGTAGTTAAAATATAATTATGTAGTTAAAATACGATTGTTTAGTTAAAATATAATTGTGTAGTTAAGACATAACTGTGTAGTTAAAATATAATTGTGTCATTAAAATATAATTGTATAGTTAAAATATAATTGTTAGTTAAAATATAATTGTGTAGTTAAAATACAATTGTGTAGTTAAAATATAATTGTGCAGTTGAAAAATATTCTTTAGGAAACTTCCGGTTTTCACATCCCTGATTTACATCTAATGTACAGCTATAGCCTGAAAAATGTTTAAGTAAAATCAAGATATTTTAACTGATAAAATATTATGAAATTCCACATTTTTTCACTTTTTTAACCACGCGAATTTTCTTTACGTTTACTAAACATTGATGCATAATCGTGTACATAGAGTTCCTGTTCTAAACTAAAACAGAATAAAGTTGGCCATAATAACGTGTAGTTTCATTTCAGAGGTAACTCAAGGACTATAGTTGACCATAATAACGTGTAGTTTCATTTCAGAGGTAACTCAAGGACTATAGTTGGCCATAATAACGTGTAGTTT
>NW_013668849.1:16792-23141 GCF_000517525.1 Limulus polyphemus
GACTATAGTTGACCATAATAACGCGTAGTTTCGGTTCAAAACTAACTCAAGGACTATAGTTGACCATAATAACGTGTAGTTTCATTTCAGAGGTAACTCAAGGACTATAGTTGACCATAATAACGCGTAGTTTCGGTTCAAAACTAACTCAAGGACTATAGTTGACCATAATAACGTGTAGTTTCATTTCAGAGGTAACTCAAGGACTATAGTTGACCATAATAACGCGTAGTTTCGGTTCAAAACTAACTCAAAGACTATAGTTGACCATAATAACGTGTAGTTTCGGTTCAAAACTAACTCATAGAATATAGTTGACCATAATAACGTGTAGTTTTGGTTTAAAGCTAACTCATGGTATACAGTTAGAAGCACGTAAGGTGATAGACAGATCTTAGGTTCTTTTTTTACTTCAGTTAATGTTAAGTCGACTAAATGCACAGGTTAGTAAAAATTGAACATCATTTTTTAATGGTTTACTTGTAATCAAGATAAACATTCAAGAGTTATATATTATAAACAGTTATAATAAATTTAATTTTCAAGAGTTATAATAAAAAGTTATACTACATATTCTCACACTCACGCTAACTATCTGAACTCAAATGAGTTCATGTCAAGGTCAGATACTTTTTGTTGTTTAGCGCAAAGTTGTACGATGGGCTACATGGGTAGTGCTCATTGCTGGAATCGAACCCCAAACTTTAGCATTTTAAGCTCCCGAGCATACTGTTCAATCACGGTTGGGGCACAAAGAGTTGTAACGAACAATCTGTATTGACCTCTCTTCTAATATTTCATTACAAATGAAACTGACACAGGCCCAAGATCAACCTTTTTATTGTAAGCGTTTAAACGTTGTATAAATTGTAGCAAATACTCCAGCCCCAAGGGGTTCGATTTCATTATATAAAGGCGCGATGATTTACTCAGACACCCTCCCAAACCGTCGGTGAGGGAAGAACCCCACATGTAGACAGGAAATGCGTGACGATATGAAGGCTCCGCTTTTCATGTGACGCCGTGAATGGTATCCGTATCGGTGATAGTTGGGTTCCAAACACTGTACCGAACAAATTACATCATCTACATTTTAAACGTTTTATAACTGCGAGTATGATTGTTTCTATCTGCGATTATATAAAACCGTGAAAAGTATAATTACTGAGTTTACATTCAAATAACTTTATAGTTGAGAAAAACCCAACCTCGCATCGAACTGGAAATAATTAATTAATTTGTGATTTTCAGGAGTTAGACTTTTATCTTTCAAGACGTTCAACTCGTATCTGTGTGACTTTCAGGATTTCTACTTCTGTTTCTTGTAATTTTCAAGGTTCCAATGTGTATCTGTCTTTATTTTTAGGATTTAGAATTGTATCTGTCTTGTTTTTCAAGATTTCGACTTGTATCTGTCTTGAGTGTCAGGATTACGACTTGTATCTGTCTTGACTTTCAAGATTTCGATTTGTATCTGCTGTAATTTTCAAGATCTACTCATGTATCTGTAAAGCATGTTCTAATAAACAGATTTACTTGACAAAATTTCACCCTTGCTTTTTGTGCACATTATTATTGGTGGAACGGTTTCATCCAACTTTTTTTTAGCTGTAAGTGATTTTTAAAGTTTTGATCTTGACCTGCCGCGATTTTCAAAGTTTTAACAAATCTGTATTATGATTTAGAAGATTTTGTCATATTTATATTGGATACTAACGTATTCATGCTTTGATTTTTAAAATTTTGATTACCAAAATATAATAACATAAGGATTTCGGCGTGACATGTTCGTTATGCCACTGAAGGAAAACGTTTCAAATCAGGATAAAAATAACAAACCAGATTTCTTGAAAAAAAAATAGTCCTTTTTAGTCCTCAATTTCTACCTGGTTCTGTTGGAATTTCTTAAAGATTTGTGACATTTTTTATTGGATTGGAGTACTCGCGATTAGCAACTAATGTATAAAACGGACCCCCAGATCAAAAACAATGTTTGCCATTTCTTGGCCTCTTTAATGCATTTTGTGAATAATCCGGTGTTCAAAGCATTTTTTATTACCTAGATTAAACGGGTTGATCGTGCTGAATGGTTACAGATCGCTATTCTTGTTGGCATTGTTCGAAAAATGAGCAGCAGCTCTCGAAAAGTCTTGATTTTAACAAAATAAAAAAGTATTTGGTTCCAAAAGTTGATCTCTACGACGTTGTCAGCAAAATATTGGATTATTCTGGCTACGGTGAAGAACATTCTCGAAGTTCCAGACACTTATGTGTCACATCACATATTGGATTATACTGGCTACGGTGAAGAACATTCTCGAAGTTCCAGACACTTATGTGTCACATCACATATTGGTGTTTAGCAGTTGTGTTGTAGGCATTTTGGTTGACTTCAGATTTGTAACACCTGAAGTACCATCGAATGATAGTTACAGATTACCTTAAATAAATATATCGTTATTGTTATTATCATTGGCCTTGGCTGTGTAAAACCTGCAGGAGTTGATGTATGATATCTGGTAAGAACTGTCCAGATGATGACAGGATTTATTACAAACTCTGTGTAACGTTTATAGATATTATTATAAAATCGTGTAAGAACAGTGTAGCTGTTAAAAGAATTATAAAATTTTCATTTTTAAAAGTAAAACCGTGTCTCTCTAAGGCATCGTTCATATTAAACTGATACAGCCACAACGAGGACATAATCACAATAATATTTTCAACGTAAAGATGGCGTGGATCTTTTTCTGGAACTTGCTGGAATACGGGATTGTGTTTAAAGTTTCATTATACAATTTCACTCAGAGATTTCGCCATCATCAATTCTGTAACAACAACTGAACTTCAATAATTGAAAAGTCAGTCTATTATCTGTAACAAAACCTAAATTTCAAGAATTGAAAAGTCAGTCTATTACATTTCTGACTTAATTAATCAAAATCTTCTTTTTTTTTCTTTTTTCGGAGGTTTTATGAAACCGGATCCATTAAACCTGGCGTCATCGGAGGTAGTAAACCGAAAGTGGCGACTACCTACGTGGTAGAAGCTATTACTAACTATAAGATGAAAAATCCTACTATGTTTGCCTGGGAGATCCGAGACAGGCTCCTGACTGATAAGATCTGTAACCAAGACAATATCCCTAGCGTGAGCTCTATCAACAGGTAGGTGGTCAAAGAGTTTAGGTTTTCAGTAAAACTAGAGTTAGGGTAATACGTAAACCAAAGTGTTCGGTTTATCTCTAACACTAGAGTTTAGATTAACTGTAAAACTAAGTTTTACTTTGCATATAAAACTAATGGACTTTTCCGTTTGCAAAAATACTAACATTTATCAATCATACAGTGCTGAAAATGTGAAATTTGAGTGTGTCAAACTGAACATAGACTTTATTTTTACCTATCTGTACAAATCAAAGTTTTCTATTACATCTTAAACGTAGAGAAATCAACTTTTAATACTATTCTAACGTAGTTTACAAGAAGTATTTTTCTCTAAAGTCTCTGGTAACGATTCTCCACCTACAATAACAAATAGTTAAACTACACCTCAAGTCACTCATCCTTAACTCGCACTAAAGTCATCAGTATCTTTTGTAGTTACATTTTTATAGATCCTTCTATATTATATCGCCCCGAACTTGTTACAAAATAGATTAATTAGTCTTTCCTATTTATATACCAAACACAAGAAAAATTCGGATAAGTTAGTTAATCGACGTTATAACAGATGCCACCACCGTACACTTCGTAACAATTAATATTGCTAATTCTGATATAACATTTTAAGCTAATGAGAAGCTTGATAACTTACCAATAAAGAGGGACGAGTGAAAAAAAAATACTTGCTTTATACAGTTAATAATAAAACTTGCTAATATATACCCACGAAGACTGATATGGACCTTTAAGGAAAATCTTCACGCCGAATTTTAAACGAAATTGTGCGTGGATTAGACACATAGCCACGGCAATATATATGTAGAAACTGAAGTTGGAACTGTGAAATCTCAAGGTCCATATTTGTACAATACAGGAAATTCATTAAGTCGGACCTTAACTAGTGTTGTCAGTTAAATGTATTTCATCATTAAGTCGGACCTTAACTAGTGTTGTCAGTTAAATGTATTTCATCATTAAGTCGGACCTTAACTAGTGTTGTCAGTTAAATGTATTTCATCATTAAGTCGGACCTTAACTAGTGTTGTCAGTTAAATATATTTCATCGTAGTTCAATATACTAGTTGTTTAAATAACCTTCACATATTCTTGTTAGTCCAGTTGTTCTTTAAATTACCTTCACATAATCTTGTTAGTCCAGTTGTGGTTTAAATTACCTTCACATAATCTTGTTAGTCCAGTTGTGGTTTAAATTACCTAAGCATAATCTTGTTAGTCCAGTTGTTGTTTAAATTACCTTCACATATTCTTGTTAGTTCAGTTGTTGTTTAAATTACCTTCACATATTCTTGTTAGTCCAGTTGTTGCTTAAATTACCTTCACATTTTTAAGACTCTAATCTCTTGAACGTCAAGCCTCAGTCTCTAAAAACAATCTACTTCACAGAAACGTTTGTTAATCACGTGAACGTCAAGCCTCAGTCTCTAAAAACAATATACTTCACAGAAACGTTTGTTAATCACGTGAACGTCAAGCCTCAGTCTCTAAAAACAATATACTTCACAGAAACGTTTGTTAGTCACGTGAACGTCAAGCCTCAGTCTCTCAACACAATCTACCTCACAGAAACGTTTGTTAGTCCCGTGAACGTCAAGCCTCAGTCTCTGAAAACAACCTACTTCACAGAAACGTTTGTTAGTCCCGTGAACGTCAAGTCTCAGTCTCTCAACACAATCTACCTTCACAGAAACGTTTGTTAGTCACGTGAACGTCAAGCCTCAGTCTCTAAAAACAATCTACTTGTTAGTCTCACCATAAGCCTTGTTGTGTTATAAACGATTCTCACCATAAGCCTAGTTGTGCCGTCTAGTTAACGCCAGTAAAAGAAACCCTTGCCTGTTTCAGGATTGTGCGTAACAAAGTTACGGAAAAAATAATAAGCTCATCCAGCCAGAGTCCGTCCAACGCATCTTCGGTAATCACCCAGTCCGCCACTGTTTCACCGGAACAGACACCGTCCTACTCCATTAATGGCATTCTGGGTATAGCAAGTCCAGATTCCAGCGGGAATCTTGGCAAAAGAAAACGTGGCGAAAGTAAGTCCATACCCTAGCGAGAGTCTAGATAAAATAAAACGAGGAGGTAAAGGTAAGTCCAGATCCCTGCGGGAATCTTGGCAAAAGAAAACGTGGCGAAAGTAAGTCCATACCCTAGCGAGAGTCTAGATAAAAGAAAACGAGGTAAAGGTAAGTCCAGATCCCTGCGGGAATCTTGGCAAAAGAAAACGTGGCGGAAGTAAGTCCATACCCTAGCGAGGGTCTAGATAAAATAAAACGAGGAGGTAAAGGTAAGTCCAGATCCCTGCGGGAATCTTGGCAAAAGAAAACGTAGCGGAAGTAAGTCCATACCCTAGCGAGAGTCTAGATAAAAGAAAACGAGGTAAAGGTAAGTCCAGATCCCAGCGGGAATCTTGGCAAAAGAAAACGAGGTAAAGGTGAGAGTTTCAGTTTTATTATTTCCAGGAATGTTTTAAATAAAACCAGGATTTTTAACAGAGAGAGTCTGTTGAAATCTAACTGGTAAAAAAATGTCGACTTCACTGTAGATTTTTGAAGAAACAGAAGGTTGAAGCTCAACACTCACTGACAGAAATATATTTTATAGCATTGTTCTTAGACTCAACTTGGAAAGAGTAATAAAATACGTAACTAAGCTAGCTGTGAATTTCTTGAACTAATAACAGAATATTTTGTACTCCAGTTACTGATGGAATTTCTGTCACAAATCTATTTATTATTTGTCAGTTCTGTCGACACAGATTTAATCAAGATCCTTATTTATATTCTTAGAGCTTAGGAGATTTAGGTTAGTCCTAAAACTACATACGAGCCAATAATGCAGAATCTCTATACTAAAAATATAATAATAAAAATAGATACTTTAAATATTCTAACCATTACTGCTAACTAAAGTTATAATAGGGTATACTTTAATTATAGAACACCGCAGAATAAATTAGAAATAATAAAAATAGATACATTAAACATTCTAACCACTACTGCTAACTACAGTTATAATAGGGTATACTTTAATTATAGAACACCGCAGAATAAATTAGAAATAATAAAAATAGATACATTAAACATTCTAACCACTACTGCTAACTACAGTTATAATAGGGTATACTTTAATTATAGAACACCGCAGAATAAATTAGAAATAATAAA
>NW_013668849.1:23765-25558 GCF_000517525.1 Limulus polyphemus
AATCATTCCGCTTGAAACACAGTCAGACGTTAGATAAACTAGAACACCAAACACTAGGCTTATAACAGCTTAAATCATTCCGCTTGAAACACAGTCAGACGTTAGATAAACTAGAACACCAAACACTAGGCTTATAGCAGCTTAAATCATTCCGCTTGAAACACAGTCAGACGTTAGATAAACTAGAACACCAAACACTAGGCTTATAGCAGCTTAAATCAAATATAACATTACGGAAAAAGTATTCCTATATCTCTTCCCTTTGAGTATAAATGGACTGTGGTTTTAATGTGATGACACGATTGATGATGTCAACAGCTGTTGACTCGTGTTGTCAACAGCTCTTTTTATAAACTTCTCATGTTTCTGTTATATATATATATATTCCATTTTCAGAAAGATGGACATTAGAAGGTGGGTTTTAGTATAACGAATTTTTCCTTGTAAAGACAACTTCGTGACTGAATTAACATTACTCACGTTACGAATGATTTGGTCTTAACATAGACTCTCTTAAGATTTCCGATCTGTTTGTTTTTCTTTATAACCGATACAATACATTTCCTGATGACAGAATTTCACGCCTTCTGATCGGTGATAGATGCTCTAAGCCTGTTTTTGTATGGTTTCGAGTTTTGTACACAGACAATTTTATGTGAAACCTGTTCACAGCTAATATTTTATTCGTCTTTTCTTTTTTAAGTTCCAGTAGATGACATTGATCACACGATTCAAGAAGAAGATTACAAACGACAACGAACCCAGTACTGTGGAAATCAATTCTACACCAGTGTAAGCAGGGTTTTGTTATGTTCAATCTTAAACTTCAGCATTTAATCAGTGTCATAGTTTGGTAGAGTAGTTAACATAGTTAACAAGTTAGTAAACATAGTTTGGTATTAATGTATAAGCTTACGTAAAACTTCATACAGTAAGGAGAATTAATACTATTTATTTAACTCTCAATAACTTGTTTTAAGCAGGTATCCAGAAGTGTGTTACAGGAGACTCCTGCTCTATTTCACCAAATGGAACCAAAGTTTGGGAAACAGGCTGGTATAAAAAACATTGTGCCAGACTTGTCTACAGGCATCCCCAACAGTTCTCCTTATTCGCTGCAACAGTTCTCATCTTCTCCTGTGATTTCAGAAAGTGATCACGCTAAGCCTGAAGGCCTTTATCCGTATGAAGGCGTGTTGAATTCTCTAAGTTACCACCAGTCAACAGCGGTTTATTCCCCATCGCTAGGTATTCATTTTCATCTTAGAAAAATACGCAAAGTTTTATGTTTACTGTATTTGAAAACGTTTGTTCTGTTTAAATAACACACGTTAATGATTTTAACTAGAAACTAAAATTACTTGACCATTTATACAATTAACTAACACTTATATTCCACAAGAATTAACGTAACAAATTTTCTCAAAAACACACGAAGCAGGACTATTTACTGAAGTGTTAAACACCAGTAACAGGACTACTTACAGAAGTGTTGAACACGAGTAACAGAACTACTTAAAATGTTAAACACAAGTAACAGGACTACTTAAAGATGCGTTAAACACAAGCAGCAGGACTACTTATTGAAGTGATAGACACATGTCGCAGGACCACTTACTGAAATGGTAAAAACACGTAGCAGGACTACTTACTGAAGTGATAGACACATGTCGCAGGACCACTTACTGAAATGGTAAGAACACGTAGCAGGACTACTTACTGAAGTGATAGACACATGTCGCAGGACCACTTACTGAAATGGTAAGAACACGTAGCAGGACTACTTACTGAAG
>NW_013668849.1:26039-29101 GCF_000517525.1 Limulus polyphemus
ATACGTAGCAGGACCACTTACTGAAGTGTTAAAAACACGTAGCAGGACCACTTACTGAAGTGTTAAAAATACGTAGCAGGACCACTTACTGAAGTGTTAAAAACACGTAGCAGGACCACTTACTGAAGTGTTAAAAATACGTAGCAGGACCACTTACTGAAGTGTTAAAAACACGTAGCAGGACCACTTACTGAAGTGTTAAAAACACGTAGTATAACCACTTTCTGAAGAGTTAAAAACACGTAGCAGGACTACTTACTGAAGTGTTAAAAACACGTAGCAGGACCACTTACTGAAGTGTTAAAAACACGTAGCATGACCACTTACTGAAGTGTTAAAATATTAAAAACAATGGTTTGTTATTGTTGGGAAGATTTTTCTCGTACTTATCGTGTACACTGGTAAGACTGACTTTGATAGTTAATTAATAATGTTTATTTATTTTTCTCTTTGTAAAAGGAACACGTGTGCTAATCATTTTCAGTTCATTTTGGTTTCAGAATATGCTATTTGCCTTTTAATCTTCAAAAATGTGTTTCTACAGTCTACGCATAAATCTTATTTACCAAAACTAAAGAAGAAAAGGGAACTGATAGTGTGGTCACGATACACTAAACCTAATACAATATGATTTACCCTTTTCACAAATAGGTTATAATGATAAATTACTTATTGAAATCTGTGTTTTTGAAGCTTATGAATGTTAGTTCTTCAAGTCTAGTATCTCTAGTTTTGATCTAGTATCCCTAATCCCAAACTAGTACCCGTAATACCAATCTAGAATTCCTAATCCCAAACTAGTACCCTTAATCCCAATCTAGTATACCTAATCCCAAACTAGTACCCTTAATCCCAATCTAGTATCCCTAATCCCAAACTAGTACCCTTAATCCCAATCTAGTATCCCTAATCCCAAACTAGTACCCTTAATCACAATCTAGTATCCCTAATCCCAAACTAGTACCCTTAATCACAATCTAGTATCCCTAATCTCAATCTAGTATTCCTAATCCCAAACTAGTACCCTTAATCTCAATCTAGTATTCCTAATCCCAAACTAGTACCCTTAATACCAATCTAGAATCCCTAATCCCAAACTAGTACCCTTAATACCAATCTAGAATCCCTAATCCCAAACTAGTACCCTTAATCCCAATCTAGTATTTCTAATCCCAAACTAGTACCCTTAATCCCAATCTAGTATCCCTAATCTCAATCTAGTATTCCTAATCCCAAACTAGTACCCTTAATACCAATCTAGAATCCCTAATCCCAAACTAGTACCCTTGATACCAATCTAGAATCGCTAATCCCAAACTAGTACCCTTAATACCAATCTAGAATCCTTAATCTCAAACTAGTACCCTTGATACCAATCTAGAATCCGTAATCCCAAACTAGCACCCTTAATACCAATCTAGTATCCCTAATTCCAAACTAGTACCCTTAATACCAATCTAGAATTCCTAATCCCAAACTAGTACCATTAATACCAATCTAGAATCCCTAATCCAAATCTAATATCTCTAATCCCAAACTAGTACCCTTAATACCAATCTAGAATCCCTAATACAAATCTAATATCTCTAATCCCAATCTAGTACCCTTAACCCCAGTCTAGTATCCCTAATCCCAAACTAGTACTCTTAATACCAATCTAGAATCCATAATCCAAATCTAGTATCTCTAAACCTAGTCTAGTACCCGTAGTCCAAATCTAATATCCCTAATACTAGTCTAATACCCCTAACTCAGCCTAGTATCCCTAATACCAATCACGCTCTTTAAAAATATTCCTGCTTTGGCAATAGAACGATTAGCTAATGTTTCCACCAGTAATGTTCACTTACTTCATTGAGTTGTTCTCAAAAACCAAAGCGAATTTACAAGAAAAGTGGATTTAACAAAACTTTAAAAGGATGCTAGAATAAAATAATTAACAGTTTTGGTTACGTAAAAGTGTTTGTATTTCCTCACAAACCATGAGCAAATTATATTAGCTGAAGTCACTGAGCGACAGTTGCCTAGTTACGCTAGGACTAGCGAGATTTAAAACTGGCTGTTATTTATGTTAACAACTCTGCATGAAACTTTTTATTATTATTATTACATTCTCAGCCCATCTGGTGTCCGCGACTCGTGACAGAATAGGCAGTAGATGGATTAGACCAGTAATGGTGGTTTTTAGCAACAGGTGGAGCTAGTCGATCGTGTTATTCTTAGTTTACATAAATCACTACATGTTGTTGTTATTTAAGTACTGGCCTTACATTTCTCATGGTTTTCGACACAACACATCTTAGTAGGAGGTCTGTTCTAACATAAAACTACGTCATGCACAACACACCTTTTAAATCCTCATATCGACGCTAGGAGGGGGACGCATGCTCAAAGTAAAATAAATGTGGTAATTTTAAAAACAATAAAAACAACACTTTATTTAACGCGCTTGATGTTTTTAACGTCCACTTTTTAAGATCACATTAGCTGTGGCAGACTTTGAATATATGAGAACATTAATTTTATGAGATTTTACATCAGCTTAGACGTCAGCTCAAAATGTCTTGGAAAAAAAAAAGAGACATTAGTCCGACTTCTCTGTTGTTGCTTTCTATATAAAAGCCAACAAACCCACGTTTTTTCTTTCTGTTTTATTTCCTTAAAATATTATACCCACTTTTTTTCTTGTTGTTTTATTAGAAAACTACACCATTATCTTTCTCACTCTGTATCTGCTGGTTCACATATCTAATATTTGAACATGAAGAAACAAGTTTCTCCTGTTAGTTCACGAAAGTTGTTAATTCTTCTAAACTTTAAAATAAATTACAGACTTAGCCTAATGGTTCCTGCAAAATCGCAATCCGCACTTTGGAGCCATTATCAGATTGCCGGTTAAATACCACTGTTCGAATAGGCGGTGGGGGTTGTTGAATAACTGTCTTCTCTTTAGCCTATTAGTTTAAAATTATGAATGGCTGGCTTTGCCGCGAATACCTTAAAAAACAAACAAGATTACGCATTAGAAGTTTCAATCCAGAATTATATATATATATAGCTAG
>NW_013668849.1:30101-32755 GCF_000517525.1 Limulus polyphemus
AATCCCACATGAGTAAGAGTTAATCTACAAGACAAACATTACCCCGTGACACAAGTGACTAAGAGTGAATTTACAAGATAAACATTACTCCCACATGAGTAAGAGTTAACCTACAAGACAAACATTACCCCGTGACACAAGTGACTAAGAGTGAATTTACAAGATAAACATTACTCCCACATGAGTAAGAGTTAACCTACAAGACAAACATTACCCCGTGACACACGTGACTAAGAGTGAATTTACAAGATAAACATTACTCCCACATGAGTAAGAGTTAACCTACAAGACAAACATTACTCCCGTGACACAAGTGAGTAATAGCTAACCTATAAGACAAACATTACCCCGTGACACACGTGAGTAAGAGTTAACCTACAAGACAAACATTACCCCGTGACACACGTGAGTAAGAGTTAACCTACAAGACAAACATTACCCCGTGACACAAGTGAGTAAGAGTTAACCTACAAGACTAACATTACTCCCGTGACACAAGTGAGTAAGAGTTAACCTACAAGATAAACATTACCCCGTGACACACGTGAGTAAGAGTTAACCTACAAGACAAACAATACCTTCCGTTGTACGACCCAGGAATGAACATTGCCTTCTTAAGAGATTTTGGTCAATAATTATCTAGTAACCCATAACACAAAACTGGTCACTTGGTTTACAAATGTTTTGTCTTAGAACCATGTTTAATAAGACATTACCTTAATTTGCGATTTAATGGCTGTTTACAGAATAACATGCTGAATTTATCTACATTTTGATTGGATAAAGGAAATAATATTGACGACATTATTGACTGAACTACAAAACGATGTTTATTGTTTTACATAACGAGACAGTTGGTCTCATCTAGAAAATAACTGATTAGTAAAGAGAAACACGTTGTGTTACCTTTACGTTTCTTTACTTAGTGTTTATATTATTCTCTTGCAAAACCTAAGCCTAATTTCTGTGCGTACGAAATATTATTTTTATTTTATGAAATTTTTATGAAAAAATAACGTATTGTAAAACTCATTTAATTATGAGCTTTCGGTTTGATCATGGATACCTATATCAGCCTTATTAGTTCATGCTGAGTGACGTAACATAAACTAGAAACATGTTACTGACTGCCTTACTGAGAATTAGAAAATTCATTTGATGGTCTGATATGATATTTTTCATATAGCACAAATATTAGCACTTGCCAAGGTTATTAGATGATTTTAAAATAACTAATAAAAATGCCCGCGTCAGTTACGGCATATATTTTGGTTACCATACGGGGATGGCGTGACGCCGTGCGCGTGTGTCACTCTCGCGCACCATAGTGAAAATTGAATTGGTTGTTAAAAATGGAGAGACGCATAAAGAAGTTTTCCAGAAGTTTGAAAATTTTCGTTCTGGACATCCAGACAGAAGCTTGAGACTATTCATAATAGATTCACATTAGAATTCCGCAGTGATTGTGGACCACTATGCATCGTTTACCAAAACTGACCAAGGCTAGTAACCTATGAACCTGAACCTAAGTAGCCTTATTTAGCTCGCGATGTTCTCACGCTAGAAGCATGAAACTCGCGCCAATCAGAGCGAGGCACGCTCAAACTAACCTCCATATTGGATGGTTTGAAAAATAATTATCTTTCATAAAACTACTTACACGTATCCTGGCATGGACGGACACAAATACGGACCTTTTTATTTCTCCAATAAGCGTACACGTCAGATCAGTTTTAGATTGGCTCTTAAATATGTCTAAACATTCTAATCCTGTCATAATTATGTCTAGCACGCGATGGAAGTCCATTATTGATAGAAATAGATCAGCTACAATTAGCTCATCTCAAGTGATGACGATTTGATAAAAGAGTCCTAAATGGGACCTGAAGTGGAACGTTAGATGATTGCTTTAGTTAATCTTTGTTGAGAAAACACATAACCTTTTTTTGGTCTGAACTTAGAAATCAAATCGGAATTTAGTCTAGCGTGAAATCATTGTTTGCGTTTGTGAATGTTGTTTCTCTTTTTTGTTGCTGTTAATGGCCCGTGTCTTATTTCGCTTAACTTTCTGTTAATCTGTATAGTTCAATGGCCTCGTTCTGCTTTCAGTAAATACACATTATCGACGTGCCTAAAAATAAAACATTCCGTTATCTGATGACTCACAACATTTATACACATCTCTCTATTAGGTCGCTCATGATGTATCATTCCATTATCTGATGCCTCACAACACTTATACACATCTCTCTGTTCAGTCGCTCATGATGTATCATTCCGTTATCTGATGACTCACAACACTTATACACATCTCTCTATTAGGTCGCTCATGATGTATCATTCCGTTATCTGATGACTCACAACACTTATACACATCTCTCTATTAGGTCACTCATGATGTATCATTCCATTATCTGATGCCTCACAAGACTTATACACATCTCTCTGTTCAGTCGCTCATGATGTATCATTCCGTTATCTGATGACTCACAACACTTATACACATCTCTCTATTAGGTCACTAATGATGTATCATTCCGTTATCTGATGACTCACAACACTTATACACATCTCTCTATTAGGTCACTAATGATGTATCATTCCGTTATCTGATGACTCACAACATTTATACACATCTCTCTATTAGGTCACTA
>NW_013668849.1:33010-36499 GCF_000517525.1 Limulus polyphemus
AGACTGTTATCTTTAATTAGTTTCGGTAAGTTTTCATGCTAACTAGACTGTTATCTTTAATTAGTTTCGTTAAGTTTTCATGCTAACTAGACTGTTATCTTTAATTGTGGTTTCGGTAAGTTTACATGCTAACTAGACTGTTATCTTTAATTAGTTTCGGTAAGTTTACATGCTAACTAGACTTTTATCTTTAATTGTTGTTTCGGTAAGTTTACATGCTAACTAGATTGTTATCTTTAATTAGTTTCGGTAAGTTTACATGCTAACTAGACTTTTATCTTTAATTAGTTTCGGTAAGTTTACATGCTATCTAGATTGTTGTCTTTAATTGTAGTTTCGGTAAGTTTTCATGCTAACTAGACTTTTATCTTTAATTGTGGTTTCGGTAAGTTTACATGCTAACTAGATTGTTATCTTTAATTAGTTTCGGTAAGTTTACATGCTAACTAGACTGTTATATTTAATTGTGGTTTCGGTAAGTTTACATGCTAACTAGATTGTTATCTTTAATTAGTGTTTTGGGAATAAAGGATGATTTGTATCGTTTGGACAGAATTACCTTATTAAATTAACCTCAGATGGTAGAAGGCGTTTTGGGAATAAAGGATGATTTGTATCGTTTGGACAGAATTACTTTATTAAATTAACCTCAGATGGTAGAAGGGTTATCTGATGACTCACAACATTTATACACATCTCTCTATTCGGTCGCTCATCGTGTATCATTCCGTTATCTGATGACTCACAACATTTATACACATCTCTCTATTAGGTCGCTCATGATGTATTTTGTGAGCTTTCATTTGTTTTGTTATCAATAAATGTTGTTATCTTCCATTAATATATCATATTTCTCAAGAAGAATACGTTAGACTAACAGGCCTTAAAAGAACATCATAATAGAAGTTATTTCACAGCTAAATATACCAATATGACTGAAAAAACATATAACTTAATAAAAAAAAACTCTTGTCCGTCAACACGTTATCTCTAAGAAGTTTTATTTAATAAAGATGGTTTGAAAAGTGTTGAATCTTTTTGACCACCAGATGTCCCGCTCGTGTGATTATTAATAACATAGTAAACTTCCTACGTATTGCTAAATGCCTTTGTTATATCTTATAATCACACTGGAAATGCTTCATTTTGTATCCATGGACAACTTTATATGAAAGATTCGCAATAACTCATAAAAGAAAGAGCATATAATTAATAATCCTAAGCCTTTTATATGAACAAACTAGTGTGTCGAGTATAATCACTTGCATGATTTATAATATTTTCTAAAAATCATTACCGGGAAAGAAGCTTTGTTGTTTTACAAACTTGTTGATTTTTATAAAAGAAACTTTTCGCTTGCTCTTTCTTTCTATGTAGAAACCTAATGACTATATTCCATTATTGAATGACATCTTGTTGATTGAATCTTCTGACTTTCACTGATACTTATAAGAATTAACAATCTATGCGCACCCTATCGGTCAAAATAACACTTCCGTCTTTTTGGGATCCCCCAGTTCCTCCCCACATGTTCAACGATCTTCAGAAGTCCTATTGTGATAATTGTTGTTTTGTTTCCATAGGAAGCGGCTCCTTGACCCCCCTGACTCCGATCGGTATGCAGGAGGTGAAGTCCATGTCAGGTAGTCATGGTTACACCTTAGATAACGGTGTTTCCCCTTTATCTCGTCAACAAGGTTTGTCATTGGTTAAATAAACCTCTCACTCAATAACGAAAATTATTTCATTTTTAAAAGGATTGGTTCATTCATAACTTCGATTAGCATAATGTTTTAATATGTTGGTTGGTCAGTACTTCTTTCCAACTTTTAACTGCGAGGACTTTCTCAATACTGTTGAAATAAACATTACCAGAGAAACGTTTTGGAATAATGGGTAATGGCACACATAGAAATATATAAATATATATATATATTCTCTTTATTTATCTGAAAATGGATATTTTTAATGTGAATACGTACGTAAACTGTAACTCTGCATTGAACTGAGTTGTGAAGAAGACAAAACACAAAGAACCAGGTAAAAAACGATCAAAAAGAACATTGGAAAAATACTTTTTTACAGTTTTATAAACTTGATTTTGTTGTGTTTTAGTTGTTATTATCTTTTTGTAGAAATCTGTGGATTTATGATTGTTTATAAATAGCGTGTTTGGGTAAACAAATAAAACTCCAAGCTCAATCTGTTCGTTGTGAAATACAACCCTTCAAGTGTGAGATTATCTAAATGAAACAAATTCACCTCCCGAAAAGGTTTCTACCACTTGAGGTTAAATGTATAGATTTCTCTGACCAGACGATACAAATATACCTCCCAAAAGGTTTCTACCACTTGAGGTTAAATGTATAGGATTTCTCTGACCAGACGATACAAATATACCTCCCGAAAAGGTTTCTACCACTTGAGGTTAAATGTATAGGATTTCTCTGACCAGACGATACAAATATACCTCCCAAAAAGCTTTCTACCACTTGAGGTTAAATGTATAGGATTTCTCTGACCAGACGATACAAATATACCTCCCAAAAAGGTTTCTACCACTTGAGGTTAAATGTATAGGATTTCTCTGACCAGACGATACAAATATACCTCCCAAAAAGCTTTCTACCACTTGAGGTTAAATGTATAGGATTTCTCTGACCAGACGATACAAATATACCTCCCAAAAAGTTTTCTAATCACTCGAGAAGAACTCTTACCAAACAATAGAAACATGGCTTTAAAAAATATATTTCTACTATCTGAGGTCATTTTTAGGATGGCTCTGTCCAAACGATACATATATGTCTCCCAAAAGAGCTTTCTGCCTCTTGGAGTTTATATAATACGATGGCTCTGATCAAATGACGTACATATTATTCCCAAAACGCTCATGATGTATCATTCCCCGACCTAATAGAGAGATGTGTATAAGTGTTGTGAGTCATCAGATAACGGAATGATACACGATGAGCGACTGAATAGAGAGATGTGTATAAACGTTGTGAGTCATCAGATAATGGAATGATACATCACGAGCGACCGAATAGAGAGATGTGTATAAATGTTGTGAGTCATCAGATAACGGAATGATACATCATGAGTGACCGAATAGAGAGATGTGTATAAATGTGTGAGTCATCAGATAACTCAATGATACATCATGAGTGACCGAATAGAGAGATGTGTATAAATGTTGTGAGTCATCAGATAATGGAATGATACATCTTGAGCGACCGAGTAGAGAGATGTGTATATGTGTTGTGAGTCATCATATAACGGAATGATACATCATGAGCGACTGAATAGAGAGATGTGTATAAATGTTGTGAGTCATCAGATAACGGAATGATACATCATGAGTGACCTAATAGAGAGATGTGTATAAGTGTTGTGAGTCATCAGATAATGGAATGATACATCATGAGTGACCGAATAGAGAGATGTGTATGTGTTGTGAGTCATCAGATAATGGAATGATACATCATG
>NW_013668849.1:37244-41705 GCF_000517525.1 Limulus polyphemus
TTAGCATGAAAACTTAACCGAAACTAATTAAAGATAACAGTCTAGTTAGCATGTAAACTTAACGAAACCACAATTAAAGATAACAGTCTAGTTAGCATGAAAACTTACCGAAACTAATTAAAGATAACAGTCTAGTTAGCATGTAAATTTAACAAAACCACAATTAAATATAACACTCTAGACATCTTGTAATCGTACCAATAAAGATTGCCTGCTTACCACCTTATAAATTTACCAAATCCACCAGTAAAAATAACATTCTAGTCACTTTATAAACGTACGAAATACACTAGTGAAGATAGCTTAGTAGGCTTAGTAGCCACCACGTATCTTACCAAATCCACCAGTAAAGATAACTCTCTATCCACCATGTATCTTACCAAATCCACTAGTAAATATAACTCTCTATCCATGTATCTTACAGAATCTACCAGTAAAGATAACTCTCTACCCACCATGTATCTTACCAAATCCACTGGTAAAAATAACTCTCTATCCATGTATCTTACAGAATCTACCAGTAAAGATAACTCTCTATCCGTGTATCTTACCGAATCCACCAGTAAAGATAACTCTCTATCCATGTATCTTACAGAATCTACCAGTAAAGATAACTCTCTATCCATGTATCTTAAATCCACTAGTAAAGATAACTCTCTATCCATGTATCTTACCGAATCCACCAGTAAAGATAACTCTCTATCCACCATGTATCTTACCGAATCCACCAGTAAAGATAACTCTCTATCCACCATGTATCTTCCCGAATCCTACAGTAAAGATAACTCTCTATCTATGTATCTTACCGAATCTACCTTTAAAGATAACTCTTTATCCATGTATGTTGCAGAATCTACCAGTAAAGATAACTCTCTATCTATGTATCTTACCGAATTTACCAGTAAAGATAACTTTCTATTCATGTATCCAACCGAATCTACTAGTAAAGATAACTCTCTATCCACCATGTATCTTCCCGAATCCTACAGTAAAGATAACTCTCTATCCAACATGTATCTTCCCGAATCCTACAGTAAAGATAACTCTCTATCCACCATGTATCTTCCCGAATCCTACAGTAAAGATAACTCTCTATCCAACATGTATCTTACTGTATTCAACAGTAAAGGTAACTCTATATCCATGTATTTTACCGAATCCTACAGTAAAGATATGTCTCAAAACACTTGTATTTTTATTGGTTACCTTGTAAAGTTAACACACTCTCCTATAAGCGCACAATTATCTTATTATATGATAATCTTTTAACATATCTCCAAACCCAAGAAGGACTTTGTTATTCTGGATGTTATACGTACATGAAAATATTTATTGCAGTCATATATTCACAGAGGCTGCTTTGAAGAGTACATTAACTTCGTTGGTTAAAGTTCTCTTAAAAACCAGCGTTTTGAGTTATGTCTACTATTTACAGTGAATGTTGATAGCCACGTGTCTTCATAATGATATATCATATACTTAAAAATATTGAAAGGTGGAAAGTTGGTGAATGTAATATCTAACATGTATGGCTTTGGGATAAAAATATATCTAACTTGTTCGGAAGGTAGTCTTGGGATTGAAACCGAAACCGGCAGCACAAGATGTACGTTTTTTTAACTCAATTAATATAGCAAGGTGCCAACTGTAACATCGTTTTTGGTGCGGGGGCTGTGT
This sequence comes from Limulus polyphemus, assembly GCF_000517525.1. NCBI lineage: Eukaryota > Metazoa > Arthropoda > Merostomata > Xiphosura > Limulidae > Limulus > Limulus polyphemus. The sequence goes on from NW_013668849.1 coordinate 38,922, forward strand.
CAGTGTCTGGTTGTGTGGTTACAAATTTACAGTGTGATGACTGTATTAGTCTCTAGGTGTGTGGTTACAAGTTTACAGTGTGTTGGCTGTATCAATGTCTGGGTGTGTGGTTACAAGTTTACAGTGTGTTGGCGGTACTAGTTTCTGGATGTGTGGTTACAAATTTACAGTGTGTTGGCTGTATCAATGTCTGAGCCAACACACTGTAAACTTGTAACCACACATCCAGACACTGATACCGCCATCACACTGTAAACTTGTAACCACACACTGTATCAATGTCTGGGTGTGTGGTTACAAGTTTACAATGTGTTGGCTGTATCAATGTCTGGTGTGTGGTTACAAGTTTACAATGTGTTGGCCGTGTCAATGTCTATGTGTGTGGTTACAAGTTTACAATGTGTTGGCCGTGTCAATGTCTATGTGTGTGGTTACAAGTTTACTGTGTGATGACTGTATCAATGTCTGGGTGTGTGGTTACAGGTTTACAATGTGTTGGCCTTGTCAATGTCTATGTGTGTGGTTACAAGTTTACAATGTGTTGGCCGTGTCAATGTCTATGTGTGTGGTTACAAGTTAACAATGTGTTGGCCGTGTCAATGTCTGGGTGTGTGGTTACAAGTTTACAATGTGTTGCTGTATCAATGTCTGGGTGTGTGGTTACAAGTTTACAATGTGTTGGCTGTATCAATGTCTGGTGTGTGGTTACAAGTTTACAATGTGTTGGCCGTGTCAATGTCTATGTGTGTGGTTACAAGTTAACAATGTGTTGGCCGTGTCAATGTCTATGTGTGTGGTTACAAGTTAACAATGTGTTGGCCGTGTCAATGTCTATGTGTGTGGTTACAAGTTTACGGTGTGGTGGAAAGTGTCGGTAAATAATAGTTTACAGATGAAACAGATCAATTAACACATAAAAAATACCTAACTTCTGTCTCGTCCTTATGCTTGATTCTGGTGATGATCTGATCTCGTGCATGACCACTAGCACGACTTCTGTTATACAGGTTTCTTGTCAGACTTAAGATTAATGTTATACTATACGTACTTAGCCTAAATAACAACCTGTCAATTATTTGTGTATTTATCCTAGTTTTAGAGAGAGGATATCCTGTATAGCCTACTAATGGATTGCACGTGATTCGTTAGTCCTAGCTTCCTAGTTTTAATAATAGAATATTTCTGCCTGTATTTCTTTTGTTTTTTCTCGTAGCTAAAATGCATGTCATAGTTTACTTAAAAGATCTTATTATTTATATTAGCATGCCACGTAACGATGGCGTGTTGTGATGCCATACCCTCGCATGTTCTCCCATTAGGCGGAAGCAATGTAGAAAATAGTCCATCTCCAGTAAAAGCGGACACTCCTACTTCTTCGTCTTTCACCGTGCTTCAACCTCTTCAAAATTCAACATTTAGTCCATCTCATGTAAAAGCGGACACTCCTACTTCTTCGTCTTTCACCGTGCTTCAACCTCTTCAAAATTCAGCATTTAATACGAACAGTCCATACGATTTCTTTGACTGTTATGGACAATACCCAGGCAAGTGACGCTGCTATCGCTACGTGCCTTTGTTTTGTGAGAAGTAAGTTAACTTAAAACAAAGGAGATAAAATTAAATCCCAAAATCCTGTCTTATCACACACACTTGTTTAACTCATAGAAATTTCATTTTAATTTTTGTACCTATTTATCACAGAAAACTTCACAAAATCTCTTGTTTCTATACCTGAAGATACTGGGGTAAATAATTACAAAGCAAAGAGCCCCTAGTTCAGCTTGTTTTAAAGTAACATCTTGTTCTAAGATGTTTTGTTTGGAACAATGTTGAACTTCCATTTAAATCGTCTCTACATCTTTTAAAATAAGATCTTGCTTTATGACTCTTTATTTTCTACTAAAGAATGTTATTTTAAAATAGGAGTAAGAAAAGTTATTAATTATTCCTACTAATACGTATACAGTAGTGGCAGGAGCTGTCGGACCTACAGGTGTCGCTGCTGTTCCCGCTACTGACTACTCTTACACCCAGTTCAGTTCAGCTGCTTCGTACGGTGTTTATGGCTACAGTAGTAACAGCATTATAAGTGAGTAAAAGGTATTTGATAAATCTTCAGATAAAGTGTAACGTCGACAACAGAATAAGTATTAATATAACTAGTTACGTCATCAGATATTTCTAAACTCAAAATCCCACTAAACCTATTCATTATTCAACACCTTTACAAGTTACATTTTGAGCTGAAAAATATCGAGAAGCTCTGTACATTACGTATGGTATCGCGTTCGCCAGGACGTCAGTAAAACGTAGTTAAAAGATAGAGACGGAAACCTCTCCACTAATCAAGTACAAAACTGATTCCAAAGTTAGCCTAACTTTCCTTGACGTCTAGAAAACGACCACAAGAACATCGATTTTCTTCTTATTCTCCATCAGCTGTAACTCGTAAACCACAGTGTGCTCACTTCCAGTCTGCACACCAATACATTTTACTACTCCTTAGGATGTGTATTTTTACACCCAGAGCAGCAGGTGATCAACGATAAGTTAGTTACAGCCCACAGTACTAATCATGGTCTCTTACCAGTAAGCTATTATGTGTTTCATATGAAATTAGATAATCTACTGTATATATACTCCTTACCGCAGTATCCTGGTCAGGACTTATCTTGCTTCAAGAAGTAACGTCTATAGATTATATTATGGCTCCCATAGAACAGAACTGAATAAGTTGGTGAAATGCTGCCTTCCACCTAGAAGTTACATCCCCATTGGAAGACA
>NW_013668849.1:41715-46316 GCF_000517525.1 Limulus polyphemus
GAACTCCACGAAGCGAAAGGAAGATCTACTAGATATTAATTAAATTATAAATATATCATTTCATGTAAATATGACTGAAAAGTTTCATTTTTTTCTGAAAAAGTGGTGTCTATTTACTTGTGACCATGCTGTGTATACTCCTTACCGCAGTATCCTGGTCAGGACTTATCTTGCTTCAAGAAGTAACGTCTATAGATTATATTATGGCTCCCATGGAACAGAACTGAATAAGTTGGTGAAATGCTGCCTTCCACCTAGAAGTTACATCCCCATTGGAAGACAAGACTCGTAAAAACTAGTAACAAAAACATTTATCCTAAAATTGTTGGGATGGAACAATATCAGAAACCTAAGAGTATTTGGGATGGGAAGAAAATATGTATTACCCATTCCACCACCTAATGTGTATATGCATCCACCCTGTCTGTATTACCCATTCCACCACCTAACGTATATGTACATCCAACCTGTCTGTATTACCCATTCTACCAACTGACGTATATGTACATCCACCCTGGCTGTATTACCCATTCCACCAACTGATATATGTACATCCACCCTGGCTGTATTACCCATTCAACCAACTAACGTATAAATACATCCACCCTGTCTGTATTACCCATTCCACCACCTAACGTATATGTATATCCACCATGTCTGTATTACCCATTCCACCACCTAACGTATGTATACATCCACCCTGTCTCTATTATCCATTCCACCACCTAACGTATATGTAAATCCCCTGCCTCTATTACCCATTCCACCACCTAACGTATATATACATCCACCTTGTCTGTACTACCCATTCCACCACCTAACGTATATATACATCTCCCATGCTCATTCCACCACCTAACGTATATATACATCCACCTTGTCTGTACTACCCATTCCACCACCTAACGTATATATACATCCACCCTGTGAGAGCAGTGTATCCCTACACCCTAAAATGTTTCGAATATAAATGTTTGTTTTATATTGAAATAGCTCATTTTGAAATTAAATTTGTTAACTGTTTTTTGTTTTTTTTCTTCATATTCTTCGGATTTCTTCTCTCTTTTTTTTTCTCAGATCCGTCCTACTATTATACTCATGGAACTCGAGCTTCACCTGTAAACGCATTAGGACATGGTGGGCTACCAATCAGCCCCAACAGTTTCAAAGCCGAGAGATGCTAGCTCTTCTGAAGTCGATTTTCTATTGGATAAACTGGCTGAAGCAGATTATTTCCTATTGGATAACCTGGCTGAAACAGGTTTCCTATTGGTTCAATGAGCTGAAACAGATTTTCTGTTAGATATCAGGCTGAAACAAATTTTGTATTGGATAAATCGACTGAAACAGATTTTCTGTTGGATAAATCGATTGAAACAGATTTTCTATTGTATAAACTGGCTGGAACAGAATTTCTATTGGATAAATCGGCTGAGGTAAGTCGTAACTGCTCAATTCTCCGCAAGAGATGAGGAAATGTTCAATAGCGCCATCTACCTCTAAAGGCTAAGTGATCTTTTAATAAAGATACTAATGATAAAGAGAAGGAGAAGAAACTAACTTTGAAGATTGATTGTAACATCGACAAAGTTCCTGCTATACATTTTCTTCAAAAGAAAAGTTCGAGCTGTAAAATGAGCTTGGTAAAAAAAAATACAAAAACTAGTTGAAAAGACATTTCTCTTTGTTTGAACTAGAGTATATATTGTTTGTTATGTCATGTTTTTAGACAAATCATTTCCTACACCTATCATAACCTCCTTTCCTGAACACTGTAATCAATTTGTTTATGTGATGAAAGACATTATTGTTATTTTTCTAGGAAAACGCCAAGAGGTGTAGTTTAATTACAGAGATTAGTGTACACAGTACAACATGAATATCAAAAGTAAGATTTCGTATACGAAGGGCTGGGCCACTGTATTTAAGGTGTGGGATCAGAATTCTTTTAGAACGATACGGTAATGTTTATCTTCTCGACGTTTCGCTTTAGAAGGGAACAGAAACAAGATGTCATAGTCACATTACTTATAGTCATATTTGTATTTTTGTTGTGTATAAATTAATGATTTCCTAAAGTATTGCTCAGTGAGGCTCATTGTCAAGGTTTTATAGGTTCACGATCCTTTTTATTAAAACAGTTTCAAGTCGCGATCCTTTCTGTTAAAACCGTTTCTATTCACGATCCTTTCTATTAAAGTAGTTTTTATTAACGATCCTTTTTATTAAAACAGTTTCAAGTCGCGATCCTTTCTGTTAAAACCGTTTCTATTCACGATCCTTTCTATTAAAGTAGTTTTTATTAACGATCCTTTTTATTAAAACAGTTTCAGTTCACGATCCTTTCTGTTAAAACCGTTTCTATTCACGATCCTTTCTATTAAAGTAGTTTTTATTAACGATCCTTTTTATTAAAACAGTTTCAAGTCGCGATCCTTTCTATTAAAGCAGTTTCAATTCACGATCCATGAAACATGAACTAATGTACACTTCCTTATGTGTTTAATTTTTCCCTGAATCTCATCATAACACAATTCAACATCAGTTTTTACCAGCGTAAACAAACTTAAAGTATTTTGAAGATACTTAAATGTGAAAAAGAACCTGTAATAGTCGCATTTGCTGAGCTAGCCTAGCCGTACCGGCTGTTTTAATATTAATTAAGCACTTTAAAGAACCTGTAAGAGTCACACTTACTGGACTGGCCTAGCTGTACCGGCTGTTTTAGTATTAGTTAAGCTCTTTAATAACCTACAAGAGTCACACTTACTGGACTAGCCTAGCTGTACCGGTTGTTTTAGTATTAATTAAGCAATTTAAAGAACCTGTAAGAGTCACACTTACTGGACTAGCCTAGCTGTACCGGCTGTTTTAGTATTAGTTAAGCACTTTAAAGAACCTACAAGAGTCACACTTACTGGACTAGCCTAGCTGTACCGGCTGTTTTAGTATTCATTAAGCATTTTGTTGTTGCAATGGCAGAGTTGTTCTCGGACTTTCTAGGATGGTAAAATATGGTTCTTGTTTTTTTATCTATCATGATGGGTTTGATTTATAGTGGGGGGGGGGGGTAAGGGGGTTGGTGAATTATGTTTCAGTTACTTTACAGTGATCAGTGGTTACGACGCCATAATGCTGTAGTGAACGTTGTATACTTAACAATCGCGATATCCTGTTCAAAACAATAACTATTTAGTCCTCGTATTTCACGATTATAAACTAATTTGTAGAAAATTTGTTATACAGTAAAGTGTTAGGCCTCGTACTTCAGAATCTTAAACTAATGTGTATATAATTCAAGACACAGTGAAGAGTTAGGCCTCGTACTTCAGGATCTCAAACTAATTTGTAGAAAATTCAAGATACAGTAAAGTGTTAGGCCTAGTACTTCAGGATCTTAAACTAATTTGTATATAATTCAAGATACAGTGAAGAGTTAGGCCTCGTACTTCAAGATCTCAAACCAATTTGTAGAAAATTCAAGATACAGTAAAATGTTAGGCCTCGTACTTCTGGAGCTTAAAATTCGTGTCTAGAAAATTTGTTATACAGTGAAGAGTTAGGCCTCGTACTTCAGATCTTAAAATTCGTGTGTAGAAAATTCAAAATACAGTAAAGTGTTAGGCCTCGTACTTCGGATCTTAAAATTCGTGTTTAGAAAATTAATGATGTAGAAAATAAGAATAAGCAGGTTTATATCATTGCTATTAATACTGAGGTGATACTCTGAAATTGTAGGTTTAATACTGCACATAATTTAAAGATTTTTATATATATATATATGACGAATATTGTGTGATTATTTTTTCTTACGAAATAAGATGATAGTTCAAAATATACTGTTCCTTCTTGTTCTACTTAATTTATTAGAATCACATGTTCTGTTTGGTTCGACTTTTTGCACGAAGAGATTAACTGCTCTCAATCATTCAATGACTTTTTTATTTCTTCATTATTTTGTTCCAGAACAGATTTTAATTCAGCTTTAGTCTACAGGAACTACTTAGATAATAACATCTGATTTTTTGTTTACATGTTTCGTCCTTATTATGAGTGTTTCTGTAAACAGATTCTCACTTGAGTTTTTGTGTTTATATATTTTTGATGAAAATGTTTCGTCTACCATTGGGACTTTATGGTTCTTCAAAAACCAAACTTTACTGGTAACGTGAAAAATATGAGAAATAAATTTTTGATTTTAAACGAAACGTTCTTTCGTCAATGCCTAAGGTTTTACTATCTTGTTATAGTTTCGTTCAAAGCGTTAAAGGCTCTAGTTACTGAACAAAGAACCGATACAAATAGTTGACATTACTAAGTACCATGTTTTCTTAAAATATTTACAGTAAGGTTGTGGCGATCGGATACCAAGTTTAGTTATTAATTAGTAAAAAACCTCTATTCCTATTTATATATTTATATATATTATATGTATTTATTATTATTATCATTATATAAAACGAGATAATAATCACTATCAGCCCAAACATAGGGTAAAAACTAATTAGTTAATAGTATGTATTTATATATATATATATATATATAGAGAGAGAGAGAGAGAGAGAGATAATAACTAATTAAAATTAATAAGAAAGAACAAC
>NW_013668849.1:47124-49583 GCF_000517525.1 Limulus polyphemus
CTAAGGATTTCATTCACTATATAATAGCTAACATCTAGTTGTAGATTAGAGAGGACAACGTTCCCTTGGAGTGGCTAGGGATTTCATTCACTATATACTAGCTAACATCTAGTTGTAGATTAGAGAGGACAACGTTCCCTTGGAGTGGCTAGGGATTTCATTCACTATATACTAGCTAACATCTAGTTGTAGATTAAAGAGGACAACGTTCCCTTGGAGTGGCTAGGGATTTCATTCACTATATAATAGCTAACATCTAGTTGTAGATTAAAGAGGACAACGTTCCCTTGAAATGGCTAGGGATTACATTCACTATATAATATCTAACATCTAGTTGTAGATTAGAGAGGACAATGTTCCCTTGGAGTGACTAGGGATTACATTCACTATATAATAGCTAACATCTAGTTGTAGATTAAAGAGGACAACGTTCCCTTGAAATGGCTAGGGATTACATTCACTATATAATAGCTAACATCTAGTTGTAGATTAGAGAGGACAATGTTCCTTTGAAGTGGCTAGGGATTACATTCACTATATAATAGCTAACATCTAGTTGTAGATTAGAGAGGACAATGTTCCTTTGAAGTGGCTAGGGATTACATTCACTATATAATAGCTAACATCTAGTAATGACATAGTTTTATTGATATAAGAGGATATTTAGGACATACACGATACAGTTCTAAGATAGTTATATGATTCTTCAACAGAGAATATCTGTGACGTCACATTAACGCTTAATGACATACTTAGTTAATGTTCGTCAGAAAATATTTCGGCTATCATAGCAATCTGTGGTGTGTTTTTTTTGGGAGAGGGGACATTAGTTTAATTTCACCGATGTATTTCAATGAAGTTCAACAATGGAATGTCCACCAACAATTTAATCTAGCACATCAGTTACTACGGTATTATTATGTTGATGTTATTATTCAGTAGTTTTACAGTGTGCGATGTTTCAAATAATCTTTATTCTTCAATAGCTTTCTCTAACTATTCTATAAACGTAAAAAGTTTAAATTTAAAGGTTCATCGAAGATCGACCTTTTCCTCTGCGATGTTCTATCGTTTAGACTTCAACTTTGTATTTTTTCCTTGTTCCAACGACGTATGTTTATCTTATTCTTACGTAAAATACAGTTGTGGATTTTTTAAGTTTCACTCGTAAATTTTCCTTATTTTCTACGGGCACTTCATTTGATGATGTAAATTAGTTAAACGTTTCATGGTGTACGTCTGTGTCTACTCTAATAGTCCACTAGAGCGCCAGGTGACAAACTGTGGCCTCCCTCAACCCTTGTCTCCAGTCTCAATGTCTAGACTCGCCAACAAATAGCTAGCGTAACCAAATGTTTCCATGAATGAGAAAACATTTCTTTTCTGGCCCTTCATCACTCGTGAGAAACAATTCTTTTCTGACCTTGAAGAGTTGAAGTTTTTTGTTCACTCTCATTTTTCACTAACATTGAACACACAATGCTATGAAACATCATAAATGAAGTGAAATTAACGATACCACTTTCATTCTAAAATCCAGTAGAAAAACATAATCTTCCATGAAGTCAAAACTTTTCCACTCATCACATTCTATTACGGGTTGCTACAACTTTAACAGTCATTACATTACATGTAGTCATCTCAATCCAATAGTCGTTGATATGTAAACACCGTTTAATATTGAGTAGGATATTGGAATTGACAGCAAGCAGTGGTTACACACTAAACAAGAATATTATTGTACCGTTTTCCAATACGTATACCTGACATTTTCCCCAAAATAATCTTGGCATATTCTTACCATTCCAGAAGCTATGTGTGACATTTTCCCAAAAATAATCTTGGCATATACTTACCATTCCAGAAGCTATGTCTGACATTTTCCCAAAAATAATCTTGGCATATACTTACCATTCCAGAAGCTATGTCTGACATTTTCCCAAAAATAATCTTGGCATATACTTACCATTCCAGAAGCTATGTCTGACATTTTCCCAAAAATAATCTTGGCATATACTTACCATTCTAGAAGCTATGTCTGACATAACCTTGAAGAACGGGGATATGATGTTATTTAATGTGTACATTACCAACATAACCTTGAAGAACGGGGATATGATGTTATTTAATGTGTAAATTACCAACATAACCTTGACGAACGGGGATATGATGTTATTTAATGTGTACATTAGCGACATAACCTTGAAGAACGGGGATATGATGTTATTTAATGTGTACATTACCAACACAACCTTGAAGAACGGGGATATGATGTTATGTAATGTATACATTACCAACATAACCTTGAAGAACGGGGATATGATGTTATTTAATGTGTACATTACCAACATAACCTTGAAGAACGGGGATATGATGTTATTTAATGTGTACATTACCAACATAACCTTGAAGAACGGGGATATGATGTTATTTAATGTGTACATTACCAACACAACCTT
>NW_013668849.1:50410-57163 GCF_000517525.1 Limulus polyphemus
TAGAACAAGGATATGATGTTATTCAATGTATACATTACCAACATAACCTTGACGAACAGGGATATGATGTTATTTAATGTGTAAATTACCGACATAACCTTGTAGAACAAGGATATGATGTTATTCAATGTGTACATTACCAACATAACCTTGTAGAACAAGGATATGATGTTATTTAATGTGTACATTACCGACATAACCTTGAAGAACGGGGATATGATGTTATTTAATGTGTAAATTACCGACATAACCTTGAAGGCCAGGGATATGATGTTATTTAATGTATACATCGCCGACAAACCCCTCACAAAGAGAAAAATAGCATCATTTAATTTCAAAATTTTAACTTATATGTGTTCTAGAGGGCGCATGATGATATGTTTATAAAAGTAGTCCTAGAATACCTAGGATGTTCGTGAATGTTACTGATCGAGAGACTTTTCAAAGTGTTTAGCAACAAGGCTGCATTATAAATACGAGAATCAGTGAAGTATTGAGTCAGTTTTCAATTGGTAGAGTGCCAATCATTCAGTGAAGTATTTAATTTCAGTGAAATAATTGGAGCAGTGATAGTTACCATATATATTCAGTTACTCGAAGTGCAAATGTGTGTAAGTGATAGTAGCCTGTACTTTAAGGAAAAAATTAACTCATTTTTCATCATTACGTGGACTGGACTCGGTCTTATTTTCAGCAAATAATTTAAAAGAACAATCCCAACAAAAAACATGCTAGAGCACTTGTGTCAGAAGTGGGATTATTTTGGAAAAAAAAATATATAAAATTCTACTTAATTTCAACGTTGCAACCAGATCCAGAAATAAGATTGAAACTTAGCTAGAGATAATGAAACAGTTAAAATAAAGCCAAGAAGGAAGAGACAGAAGAAGACCTAGAGGTAAGGTCCAGGAATTTAAAAGAGGAGTTAAAAGTAAGTGGCATACTATATATTTAAAAACGAATTAACCTATTGTAGATGTACAGAGAAATTATAACAACATGATTGAAAAAATACAGGAAGGATGTAATGAAATACAAAAAGACATGAACAAAGTAAAGAAAGACATCAACCAAGTAGAACAAACATCGGTGAAAGAACAAATTATCTGTAAAACGAATTATTAAATGTAAAGAATAAACTAAACACCCCGTTCTCTGTATTCCCTCAAGAGTTCCATACTGAAACAACATCTACCATGAAATATAAAATAGGTGAACTTATTTGGTTTCCACTTATTTCCACTACCGTTGTGTCATCTGTTACTCCAGGACCTTCCTGGGCCACTCCACCCAGTATACTACCAAATAAAGTTCCAGACTTTATCTGCCAAACGAGAAAACAACAAACTATGATGGGAAGGTACCACAGAAAGCATACCAGGCTCAGTTTGAAATAATTTTGAAAGTGAACAGGTGGAATAGTGACACATTCATCTTATTGCCCAGTTAAAAAAAACTCTTTGACAACATTAAGTAACATTCCAGCTGAGGGCCATAAGAACTATTAAGCATTGGTAGCTGACTTATCCAACAGGTTTGAATTGACACACCAGAAAGAAGTTCCAGAACAGGGTATGAAGGAAAGAAGAGACCTTAACTGAACTTACAAAGATTTTCCTGGTTATTTTTCTCAGATGTTCTACATGAAATGATGTATTCATTAACATATAACCATTTTATGGATGTCATAACTGACAAGGATATGATGATTAGGATGAAGAAAAGAAGGAGAACGTTTTTAAATAAAACTCTTCAGTTGGCATTGGAACTTGAATCTGTTAAAGTCACAACTAAATACACCACCCACAAGATATATAAATATCAGACTTCTAGTATTGAAACATCAACTCTTCCTAGAAGAAATGAACTAAAATAATTAATTAGATAACTAGTTACATAGAACGGGAGAAACAGGACATACGAAAATAGGTATTTCAAGTGATAACTTGAAGGGGAATATTACGAGGAACAACAGATTAAAGTCATTATGGAATAAGAATTCCTCCTAGATGATACTAGAAAGATGGAAGTGTTATAATCATGGGAAATATTTGCCACTACAGCTGAGACTCTAAGAAATCAACAGATGTTGTCAGACTGAGGAGACAATACCATGAAAATATGCCTCCTAGAGGATACAAGAAAGATGGAAGTGTTATAATCATGGGAAATATTTGCCACTACAGCTGAGAAATCCACAGATGTTATCAGACTGAGGAGACAATACCATGAAAATATGCCTCAGAGAGGATACAAGAAAGAGGGAAGTGTTATAATCATGGGAAATATTTGCCACTACAGCTGAGACTCTAAGAAATCCACAGCTGTTGTCAGACTGAGGAGACATAATATTTTATCATACTAACTATCCTAACAGATACATTCAATGTTTCATTTTCTACTCGTATGTAATATTTTATCATACTAACTATCCTAACAGATACATTCAATGTTTCATTTTCTACTCGTATGGTAATATTTTATCATACTAACTATCCTAACAGATACATCCAATGGTTTCATTTTATACTCATATGGTGATATAAACCTTATATCATTGGATTCAGTGTGAACAACTTATACCCAAGTGGTCATTGATGTAGAAATATTTGGTGTACCAAGTAAACCCTTACGGTAAGCTAGGGTTTAAGTCGAGTATCTTTGGGAAAGAATTATCTAGAACATTATAATCTTACCAATGCTTCTCTGTAAAAGTGTGATTTTCATCCTTCTTGTTTTCTGTTGTTTGGTTTTTTATAAAATTCCAGCAATAATACCTGCCTCTGGGTAATTCCTAAGGACATTGCCTCTCGCAAGAAGATTAATCATTTCCCCAGGACGTCCACAGCTATTCTACTGCTACAGCTATCAAATAACAAGATGGACACGCTGCATGATTCACAAGAACGACGTAATTTGTTTGAGAAATATGTATTTTTACGTTCAACTTCCGCAATTTAATCAACTTTTCAACATAATTATGAACTTTTTTTTTTTGGCTTTGATTTCAGGAGTTAGGCCTCCACTCGGTACAGTATCACGTTCCTTGTAAATTTACTTTGATATGGAACTAATCATTAGTTATTCCATTGTGGAAAGTTGACTGACCAGGCAAGCAATAACAAATTACCAGTAGAAAAACGAATTATATTATTATTTGAAATTTATCAAATTCAATTCTCAATAATTATTTTTATTCATTTTTCCCTGTTTTATGATTTTATATTGAGTGATAAAGAACTACCTTAAGACTTCTAATTGACAGTAGAAAATAAAACTTTCAATAGAATATAAAAGTACAAACAATTTACAGACAGAGGTTCTTCCAGAATGAAGCTCACCGGTCAAGAAAACAGTTTGATGGTTTGTTGAAGACTTCACTCCACGTTTTGTGTGTACTGAGGACAACGACCTAAAGATGTTGCTTGTGTAAAAACATTCAAAAAGATAACATTTCTAACGTAACGAGGAGTACTTCAATACATATAGAATCACTGTTGTTGACATTATCCTCTCTAAACACACAGAATCACACTCAAAACTGTTGTTGACATCTCCCTCTCTAAACACATAGAATCACACCTAGAATTGTTGTTGACATCACCCTCTCTAAACACACGGAATCACACCTAGAACTGTTGTTGACAATACCCTCTCTAAACACACAGAATCACACTCAAAACTGTTGTTGACAATACCCTCTCTAAACACACAGAATCACACTCAAAACTGTTGTTGACATTACCCTATCTAAATACATAGAATCACACCTAGAACTGTTGTTGACATCACCCTCTCTAAACACACAGAATCACATTCAAAACTGTTGTTGACATTACCCTATCTAAATACATAGAATCACACCTAGAACTGTTGTTGACATTATCCTCTATAAACACACAGAATCACACCTACAACTGTTGTTGACATTACTCTCTCTAAACACACAGAATCACACTCAAAACTGTTGTTGACATTAACCTCTATAAACACATCGAATCACACCTACAACTGTTGTTGATATTACCCTCTCTAAACACATAGAATTACACCCAGAACTGTTGTTGACATTAACCTCTCTGAACACACAGAATCACACCTAGAACTATTGTTGGCATTACCTTCTCTAAACACATAGAATTACACCCAGAACTGTTGTTGACATCAACCTCTCTGAACACACAGAATCACACCTAGAACTATTGTTGGCATTACCTCTCTAAACACATAGATTCACACCCAGAACTGTTGTTGACATCAACCTCTCTGAACACACAGAATCACACCTAGAACTATTGTTGGCATTACCTTCTCTAAACACATAGAATTACATCTAGAACTGTTGTTGACATCACCCTCTCTAAACACATAGATTCACACCCAGAACTGTTGTTGACATTAACCTCTCTGAACACATAGATTCACACCCAGAACTGTTGTTGACATTAACCTCTCTGAACACACAGAATCACATCTAGAACTATTGTTGGCAGTACCTTCTCTAAACATATAGAATTACACCCAGAACTGTTGTTGACATTAACCTCTCTGAACACACAGAATCACACCCAGAGCTATTGTCATCACAATGCACGTATGAGACATGTTCACATTGTTGGGTTAAGAGCCACCATCATTGTGTATTACGTATTATGTTACCAGTTATGCAGCATACTGCCATCATTATGTACGAGTACATTTACGTTACTATACATAGTTGTGCTAAATAATGCTATCTTTATGTATAAGATGACTACATTTTACGTTACGGTACACAGTTACGCGGAACGTTGCAATCATTATATTATTGAATAGAATTGTTTTTTGTTGTTGTTGTTTTTTGTGAGTGTAAAACACTTAAATATACCAATTCGATTATACTATTATGTTATTACATCAACACAGACGTGTCAAATACTGTTATAATTGTGTATGTGTACAATAGAATAAATAAATAAATGGCTAAGAGATGAACAAGAAAACACAGAGTTTAGAAACTTTAGTCTCTTTAATTGCTAATGAACAGGTTTTATTTCTCAGAGTTAAAATGAAAAGTTTTAGGATGTGGTCATCTATAATACAATGTGCTGTAAAACACTAGTAGTATCATTAACGTGTGTTTCAGATCATAATAAAACATACACTACATATGCTTCGGTTAATGTTACATCTTTTGTTGTTCTTACTGTATAGTTCGGTTTCTTTGTTTGTTTGTTCAATTTCGATGGCTGTTTGCTTTAACCGTCCGTAATTTAGATGTGATGGACTGGAGGGAGGGAGGAAAGGTAGCTATCAACACCACCCACTGTCAACTCTTGGACTACTTCCTACAAATAGTGGGATTGGCCGTTACTTTATAATGCCCCCGAAGATGAAAGGGTGGGCATGTTCAGTGATGGGATTTGAACGCGTGTTCCACAGATAGCGAGTCGAACGCTCTAACCATGAGGCTGCTACGGCAAAAAGGACGCTGGTTCTTAACGTAGCAAGAGATATAAATAATGCGCACATCTTTTAGAAGTTCGACTACAAAAACCAGAGGTAATCAAATGGTTAGCTTGTCAGGACTGTCACAAAAATTCGGGTTCGTGGGTACACTAGAAGAGTGATATTCAAAGGTTCGCGGTTCGTGTCCCGTTGTCACAAAAAGTCGGGTTTGTGGGTACACTAGAAGAGTGATATTCAAAGGTTCGCGGTTCGTGTCCCGTTGTTACAAAAAGTCGGGTTCGTGGGTACAGTAGAACAGTGATATTCAAAGGTTCGCGGTTCGCGTTCCGTTGTCACAAAAAGTCGTGTTCGTGGGTACACTAGAAGAGTGATATTCAAAGGTTCGCGGTTCGTGTTCCGTTGTCACAAAAAGTCGGGTTCGTGGGTACACTAGAAGAGTGATATTCAAAGGTTCGCGGTTCATGTCCCGTTGTCACAAAAAGTCGGGTCCGAGGGTACTCAAGAAGAGTAAGATTCAAAGGTTTATGGTTCGTGTTCCGTTGTCACAAAAAGTCGGGTCCGAGGGTACACAAGAGAGTGAGATTCAAAGGTTTGCAGTTCGTGTCCCGTTGTCACAAAAAGTCGGGTTCGTGGGTACACTAGAAGAGTGAGATTCGAGGGTTCATGGTTCTTAGGTACACTAGTGAGATTTTAATACCACTATCCAGTTAGACAAGAGTAGCCGAAGAGTTAGCGGCGGGTTCTATTTACTAGTTGCCTTCCTTCTAATCTATCAGTTGACAGATTATGAGCGGTTATGAGCATATAGCCCTTGCGTAGCTACTTGCGAACATTTTCAACAAACAAGCAAGTTTTTGGGTACAAATGAAACCCGATTATTTCCCCAAGATCCCCTTCATAAAGAGGATGGTAGTCTTGAATATTGTCTCCTCTTAGCTGTTCAGCTTCCACTGCTTATCTGGACTTTTAAGTCATAAATAACTTATTATTTAAATTAAAGAATCAACTCAACTCGTGATTGTTATCTTTTTTTTTTTTGTCTTTGAATTTGTAATTATTTTTAATTGATACTATGTTTCAGTAATCGAGAAGATGAAAACATATCATAAAGTGTGATGTACAATATTACCATTCTAACCCTTCGTTGTTCTGAAACAGATAAATATAAACGTTAGAATTACATGACGAATTGTGACAACTAATAATGGCTGGAGACGGCTTGAATGGGTAATGAAGAAAAACTTTAATATAAGTTTAACATAACAGCAAATGTACAACGTTTCGACAAGGTTTTGTCATCATGAG
>NW_013668849.1:57481-61462 GCF_000517525.1 Limulus polyphemus
GGTTTTGTCATCATGAGGTACTTTTTAAAACCTTGTCGAAACGTTGTACATTTGCTGTTAAGTTAAACTTATATCAAAGTTTTTCTGCATTACCCATTCAAGCCGTCGCCAGCCATTATTAGTCTCAAAGTGGGTTCCTCGTCATCGAATTTGAATTGTGACAACGTTTTAATTCCGTGATCAACTCATTACGGTTTATAACAATTAAAGTAAAGGTTCGTTTAACCCTTTTTTGTAAATATATATATATATATACTGGTACACTTATTTCTATTAAATACCGACCGTTTTGTATGCAAAAGCTGCTAAATATCACGTCACTGCGATAAGACTAATGTTACCACTTAATACTTATCTTGTGTAGATCAACAAGTAACACTTTATCACCTACGTTTAGCACACCTGTTAAGTCAAACAAGATTCGGGTAAAAAAAGACTCATTTCTTAATTAAAACACATGTGTCAGTTATGATTCGTGTTAACCATATTCGGTTAGTGAAATAGTCAGTGTTATTCTAATGTAGATAAACTGACGACAAATACCCCCTAGTGTGACTCACCTGGTGTGATAATGACGACAGATACTGAACCAACTGATAAGCCTCAAGAAACTATCTTAAACAAGAGGACATCCTCAATAGCCGCGGCATTTGAAATTCTGTCAGGCAGGATTAGACTAAATTAATCTACGAGACCTTTTTTTTTTCCTTTTATTAGCTATATTTTTGTGCGCTAGTAATACCAAGCATTGGGCGCGCGTATACCCGATTCGATTTTATTGCTCATCAAGATTTCTACCAGCTTACCTTCAAATTTAAATTATTTTAGGCAGAATTAGAATAAATTAATCTATGAGATCTTGGTCGAAAGGGTTTGACCCCCTGAGTCCAAAACAGTAATCAGATCTCAAATCGGTCAAGATATGATGGAGATATGAGCTTGGAGATTGTACTTGGCAAACGTAGAGCCGTTTTATGAGCCGTTATGCCGCGGCTAAAACAGTGAACTCTCTTACAAGCCAGAAGAAACTATGACAAAGGCAGGAAGATATAATTTTTAGCGTATGAAACTGAAGACATTTGAATAAGCAGTTACGTTTCTGAATAGAATAAATAATTACACGGCTCATAAACCTGTAACAAGAACAGAAGGTAGGAAAAGACATTCATTAGCCTTAAGCAATGTCGAGTTTTATTAGTATCGCTGATTACCCTCCCACGCATGCCTACCTTGAACAGCAACAGTGTAACAACCCATTATTAAGGTGAATAGAAGAACAATACAGTAGGACTTCATGAAAGATGTGTCTTCAGAGCCGAATACAACAGGAAACACACGTGGTATCGCAGTTCACGTGATCATGAACACAGACGAAAAACTCAAGCTATAAAGTTATATATATGATCATAATTACAAGCTATAAATATAATGTTGATTCTGAAATATAAGGTATAGATATAATCATTATTTCACGCTATAAATATAATGTTGATCTGAGATATCAAATTATACAAATGACCATAGTCATAAAGATCATGTTGATACGAGGCATAAAGTTATGGATATGATCAAACTGTATTAACACCAGCCATCAAACTGTATTAATACCGTTCATTAAACTGTATTAACACCAGCCATCAAACTGTGTTAACACCAGCCGCCAAACTGTATTAATACCGTTCATTAAACTGTATTAATACCAGTAATTAAACTTTATTAACACCATTCATCAAACTGTGTTAATACCATTCATTAAACTGTATTAACACCAGCCATCAAACTGTATTAACACCAGCCATTACACTGTATTAACACCAGCCATCAAACTGTATTAATACCATTCATTAAACTGTATTAATACCATTCATTAAACTGTATTAATACCAGCCATCAAACTGTATTACCACCAGCCATCAAACTGTATTACCACCAGCCATCAAACTGTATTAACACCAGCCATCAAACTGTATTAATACCAGTAATTAAACTTTATTAACACCATTCATCAAACTGTGTTAATACCATTCATCAAACTGTATTAACACAATTCATTAAACTGCATTAACACCAGCTAACAAACTGTATTAATACGATTAATCAAACTTTATTAACACCATTCATCAAAATACAATAACGGCAGCCATCAAACTGTATTAATACCATTCACCAAATTGTATTAACACCAGCCATCAAACTGTATTAACACCAGCCATCAAACTGTATTAATACTATTCATTAAACTGTATTAATACCAGCCATCAAACTGTATTAACACCATTCATTAAACTGCATTAACACCAACCATCAAACTGAATTAATACCGTTCATTAAACTGTATTAACACCAACCATCAAACATTATTAATACTATTCATCAAACTGTATTAATACCGTTCATCAAACTGTGTTACCACCAGCTATCAAACCGTATTAAAACCATTCATCAAACTGTATTAATACCGTTCATCAAACTGTATTACCACCAGCTATCAAACCGTATTAAAACCATTCATCAAACTGTATTAACACCAGCTATCAAACTGTATTAATACGATTCATCAAACTTTATTAACACCATTCATCACAATACAATAACGGCAGCCATCAAACTGTATTAATACCATTCACCAAATTGTATTAACACCAGCCATCAAACCGTATTAAAACCATTCATCAAACTGTATTAACAAAAAGTGGACGTACACTGGAACCAATCAGTTGTAGACGTACACTGAATATCAATCAGTTTTGGACGTACACTGGAAGCCAATCGGTTGTAAACATACTCTGGAATGAATTAGTTGTGGACATACACAGGAAACCAATCAGTTGTGAACGTACACTTGTAACCAATCAGACAATAACTACATACCCGGTTTTCAAAGTATTTGCTGCTCTCGAAGAAAACTTGTTAATCTAATAACAACAACATATATATCCAAAGTTTTGTCATCTTTCAGAAGATCGTAGACAAAGAATGGAGGGTTGTCTCTATAATAAAAAAAAAACATAATTTGTCACTTTCTGTAAAACTAAAAATTGATTTTATCTTACAAGATACAAATAGTAAAAGCTAAGCAGCAGACGGTAAAGTTTTAATACTACAGACATGGCGAGCAGAACGTTAGTCACAAAAGGTGGCGGAAACACAACTAGAAGCCACCACTCTAATTAGGCTATTTTCCAATTTTTGGAATAAGGTCAAACGCTGTTTTAGATGCTACAATTAAAGCTAATTAAGCCGAGGAAGTTTATAGAAGAGACGTCAAAGCTTGAACACAGACTTGAAACTTGGTACAACGTCAAATCTCTGATAAAGATAAGCTCAGTAATTTATGGTATTCTATTTAGTCTGATATTTACCGTTTACCTTATTGTTTTGTTTTAGTGTAGGAAAATCTGTTTCTCAAGAAGTAACATTTTTAAAGTGTCTTAACAAAACTAAAGTACAGAGATATCACCTGCCAAGGATACACAAAATGAGACCCCTAATACGACAAATGACGTAAGTAAATAAATCTAGCCAAAACGATAAAAATTGTCAAGCAATTATCTTTCTGTCGTGATTATTCGAAGATTTAACTATTTTGTAATAGCGCCCTCTAGCCTCTCCTTTTCATGTTTCGGATAATTTTTTTGAAGGTTATGTTGCATGTGGGCTTAAGTATTTAATATATTCGTTATTAATGCAATGTCAAAATAAAAGGTCTGTCGTTAGTAGCCTCATTACAATACCATCTTCAGTATCTAAAGCAGAATAAAATGAATTTACATCAGTCTTTATACATTGTCAAAAGTACACTTGCTAAATATAACGATAATTAAACAAATAAAACACTAAACAGTAATCATGGGGAGAAACAACAGCAAGAAAACACAACGAGAAAAAAAAGAGAACGTTATTACAAAACAGTTAAATCTTCGAATAATCACGACAGAAAGATAACTGCTTGACAATTTTTATCGTTTTGGCCAGATTCAT
>NW_013668849.1:62294-66760 GCF_000517525.1 Limulus polyphemus
TTTGGAACTAGGATTTAGTGTTATTGGAGCTGTCAGATCACTGTTTTATAACATTGTACGGTTGGGATTTTGGAACTAGGATTTAGTGTTATTGGAGCTGTCAGATCACTGTTTTATTACATTGTACGGTTGGGATTTCGGATCTTTCTTTTTCGTCTTAAAGGTGGTCAGTAAAAAAATCTTGATATTTATCTCAAAACTGCGTTCGTAAAAGAGATTGACAAATTAAACAGAGCCCATAAAAGTACAAAAATGACGCCAGCTGGAATGACATTATAAGACTCATATAGTTTCTAATTAACTGAAACCACAGATTTTAAAGTTACTTTTTTATCTAAGAAGTGACTAGAAAAGAAAGATTAAGACAAGTAAGTGTTCCTGTTTAAATGTTTTAGCTTATTAAAAGAACAAAGAAATGTACACATAAAACAAACTGCCATACTTAAGAAAAGCAAACAAACAAACAAAGTAACAAGCAGACAGACGATCAAGCGTAAAGTGATACATAAAGAAACGAGGTTCTCAGAAACATGTTTATATATGTGTGAAAAACAAAAGGTTCTCAAAAACATGTTTATATGTATGTGTGAAAAACAAAAGGTTCTCAAAAACATGTTTATATGTATGTGGGAAAAACAAAAGGTTCTCATAAACATGTTTATATGTATGTGTGAAAAACAAGAGGTTCTCAGAAACATGTTTATATATGTGTGAAAAACAAAAGGTTCTCAAAAACATGTTTATATGTATGTGGGAAAACAAAAGGTTCTCACAAACATGTTTATATGCACGTGTGAAAAACAAAAGGTTCTCAAAAACATGTTTATATGTATGTGTGAAAAATAAAAGGTTCTCACAAACATGTTTATATGTATGTGTAGAAAAATAAAAGGTTCTCAAAAACATGTTTATATGTATGTGTGAAAACAAAAGGTTCTCACAAACATGTTTATATGTATGTAGGAAAAACAAAAGGTTCTCAAAAACATGTTTATATGTATGTGGGAAAAACAAAAGGTTCTCAAAAACATGATTATATGCATGTGTGAAAAACAAAAGGTTCTCATAAACATGTTTATATATGTGTGAAAACAAAAGGTTCTCAAAAACATGTTTATATGTATCTGGGGAAAACAAAAGGTTCTCACAAACATGTTTATATGTATGTGTGAAAAACAAAAGGTTCTCAAAAACATGTTTATATGTATGTGGGAAAACAAAAGGGTCTCAAAAACATGTTTATATGTATGTGGGAAAACAAAAGGGTCTCAAAAACATGTTTATATATATGTGGGAAAAACAAAAGGTTCTCAAAAACATGTTTATATGTATGTGTGTGTGTTTCAAACAAAAGGTTCTCACAAACATATTTATATATATGTGTGTGTGTGTTTCAAACAAAAGGTTCTCCCAAACATATTTATATATATGTCTGTGTGTGTGACCACTTTAACTCAGTGTTATTATTATAAACATGTTTTTGAAAATATTGTTTACCAGAATCATGTTAATAAAGTCTATCGGAGTACTGTAGTCTGAAAAGCGTTGAGAGATTTTTATTAATAAAATAAAATCGTTGTAAAAACACGAAGTAGAAATACAAACAATTTCTTTTTTATCTAGTGACGTTTCCAATAACTGCTCTTCGTTAGGCTTAATACTTAAAAAAAAAAACTAACAAAGAATCAGTTGCTTGAAACGCCGCGAGATACAGTAAATATGTTTTTTTTTACAACGATTTCTAGTAGTCATGTCAACCCTTTCCGGCATGTTAACTATCTCGTAAGATTTGTACATATGAGGCTGAATATGTTGAATTATTTTCATACCTATAAATCACTTTGTGATTTATACATTTATATTAGGTTCAGATTTGGTGTATAAAATTCAAATATTGTCTGTCTATGCTTTAAGCCGTTTAGTATAATATAATTTATGTAGCGTTATATATATCAGTACTGTGAGAAACATGACAGAATTACCGCTAAACAAAGCCCCAGAACTCATAACTTTTACCTGTTCCATATTTATCCCACAAAAATGCCATTATTAAAGTAAATACTTAAAGTTCACAATATACACTAACTTTAAAATGGCCAGTTTATCGGACGTTAAAGAGTTTAAAGATAAAAGTTAAATTAAAAGAAAATCTTGTTAAATAAAATAGAACGCCGAATGAAAACTGTGTATATGTTCTGGTAAGCAAATCTTTTAGAATATATTACTCAATAAAACACATGATGACTGCAAGTAATATATTTTGTGCTACACGATTCTCGTTTCCTTGCTATTCTCTTCTTAATCAGCTGTATTTTAATAAGACCATTAAAGTTTAAGTGTTAAGAACAAAAAGCTCGTAAGTTAAGATTTCTCTTTGTCCTATGGATAATCATTAACGAATAACTGCTAATATACTTAATCCCGTGTTCACGCCCGTTGGGATGTGGCTGATGTTACCTGGTCCTCTAAGAGGCCCGTGTTCAACTTCAATAAACACAGGAGTAAGGCGTCCGTTCACTTCTGACGTCATATTGACGTTTTTTTTTTTGTTTTTTTTTCAGTTATAGAGACCTTCAAGTGTTTGTTTTGTAACATTAAAATACACATGGGAAACTCGTGCGGGCAGATAAACATTCACAGTGTTTCTTTGAAACCTATATGTGACCAGCTTCGATAAAACGTGGTCGTGTCAGATTTGAATAATTGTATGATTATCAGTGAATCTTTACGGCATTAATAAATACATATAATCACTTTAAGAAGAAACTTTAAAGTTTATTTGTAGTTAAGCACAAAGCTACACAAAGAGCTATCTGTGCTATGTCCACCACGGGGAAGAAAAACAAAGGATAATGCGAAAAACTCCACACAAGTCGATTTTTTTATTTTTTTTGCAGTGAGTTTGTTTTTGTAGTTTCCACAAGGTGGCGCTTACTTAGCATATCTTCTCACGGAAATGCTGGGAACAAAATAAATTGTGTGTTAACATTTAAATACCACACACTAATATAAGTTCAATAATAAACAGCGTTTTCTTTAGTTTTTTTAATATTTGTTAGAAAATTGGACGTGCGTAATAAACAGAGGTTAAAGAAAAAAAAGAACGCTACCTCGACAAATCGATATAAAACGTCTTGGTTGAATGTACTCTCCCTGACACGAACAGAGGACGAATTTATGAGGAAGTTTTTCTTCGAAAGATCTTCATAAACTATGAAAAAAAATTTAAGTGGTAGTCGCGGTGGATTATGGGATATAGTTTTAATGATTTCCTCGAAATTATTTCTAGTTTGAAACCGATCTTGAGTTTTATAGAAATGGATAAACAGACGAATCAAAGTCAGACGCTTTGTATACTGACCATGAACTCTATAGTCACACGGTCAATATCGGAAGTACTGACGAATCAGAGTCAGACGCTTAGTAGACTTGAGGTGTTATCTGTTATACATGATAACAAAAAGTACAAGTTGAGGTTATATCCTTCAAAGTCCTGTGCTCACTAAGGATCACCTTTCAAACACTAACAGTCACATCATGATCCATCACAAGCATGACTACTTGGGAACATCACTTAGACACTAACAGTGACGTCGTGATCCATCACATACATTTATACTCAGCAACACCACTCAGACACTGACAGTCA
This sequence comes from Limulus polyphemus, assembly GCF_000517525.1. NCBI lineage: Eukaryota > Metazoa > Arthropoda > Merostomata > Xiphosura > Limulidae > Limulus > Limulus polyphemus. The sequence goes on from NW_013668849.1 coordinate 65,944, forward strand.
CGTTCTGATCCATTACAAGCATACATACTCAGGAACACCACTCAGACACTGACAGTCACGTTCTGATCCATTACAAGCATACATACTCAGGAACACCACTCAGACACTGACAGTCACGTCCTGATCCAGTACAAACATACATACTGAAGAACACCACTCAAACACTAACAGTGACGTCATGATCCATCACATACATTTATACTCAGCAACACCACTCAGACACTGACAGTCACGTCCTAATCCATCACAGACATTTATACTCAGGAATGCCACTCAGACACTGATAATCACCTCTTGAACCGTTACAATATTCTGGTACAGGACCAAATTCATAGAACGAAATATGTCATCCAGATGTCTCCACAGGTGAAATTTTTTCAAACTGTAGTTCATAAATACTGTCGGAGAAAAAACACAAACCGCAAATTGAAGTAAAGATTATCACTAATCTCTTTTTATTCAGTCTTATACCAAGTCAGCACCAAAATTTTCTATAACTTTATATGATTCATAAGATAAAGATTATCACTAATCTCTTTTATTCAGTCTTATACCAAGTCAGCACCAAATTTTCTATAACTTTATATGATTCATAAGATAAAGATTATCACTAATCTCTTTTTATTCAGTTTAATACCAATCAGCACCAAATTTTCTATAACTTTATATGATTCATAAGATAAAGATTATCACTAATCTCTTTTTATTCAGTCTTATACCAAGTTTGCACCAAACTTTCTATAACTTCATATGATTCATAAGATAAAGATTATCACTAATCTCTTTTTATTCAGTCTTATACCAAGTCAGCACCAAA
>NW_013668849.1:67760-72111 GCF_000517525.1 Limulus polyphemus
TATAACTTTATATGGTTCAAAAGATAAAGATTATCACTAATCTCTTTTTATCCAGTCTTATACCAAGTCAGCACCAAACTTTGTATAACTTTATGTGGTTCAAAAGATAAAGATTATCACTAATCTCTTTTTATCCAGTCTTATACCAAGTCAGCACCAAACTTTGTATAACTTTATGTGGTTCAAAAGATAAAGATTATCACTAATCTCTTTTTATTCAGTCTTATACCAAGTCAGCACCAAATTTTCTATAACTTTATATGATTCATAAGATAAAGATTATCACTAATCTCTTTTTATTCAGTCTTATACCAAGTCAGCACCAAACTTTGTATAACTTTATATGATTCAAAAGACTTGACTTTTTAACTAAGACTCTCAAATTACCAATCGTTTTTATTTATTTTTATACTTTAAAGAAAAATCAGAAAAACAATGTCAAAATCAAAGTTCCGGCGTGAATCTCAGTAATCTTGTTTTTACCATTAGTTCCCCGAAAGAGGGCCGAAGGCAGCCTGGAAGAGTCACCTATTTTAAACACTCGCACAACAATACAGTAGTGTGTTGTCTGTTAGGCAGTCAGTAAAACGTGCGTATGCCATGAATCACGAGAAGAATTATGCACTCTGTCGGCTATGACAAAGCATGGCATATGTACTTCAAAAGCAATAAATAAATATATTTATTACTCTTAATTTTGGTTTTATTTACTTTTGAAACAGAACACTTTCGGGGACACTGCAGAAGTAGTTTAGTTTCTAGTTTGTTATTTACGGAGAGAGCCACTGCATACATATCATTGAAATGTATTTATCAACTACATTCTGAAACAAATGCTCGTTTCTTCTCTCACGAGATGGCAGCAGTGTCAACAAACTATTTTGTATCAGGAGTAACAGTTGTAAATAATACATATCCAACTAGTTTGTGCGTTTGTTTATTTTTAGTTAAGCACAAAGCTGCACAATGGGCTATCTGTGCTCTGCCCATCACGGGTATTAAAACCCAGTTTCTAGCGGTATAAGTCCGCAGACATACCGCTGTGCTACTGGATGCCTATTCATCAAGTAGTTTAAAAGTTTGACAATTAATAAAGAAACCTTAAAAAAAGTTTCACAAGACTGGAAAAGGCTTAGCTGTATAGTGATTAATATTCTAATGTTTCAATGCTGTGAATAAAAAACAAACAGTAAATGTAGATATATGACTTTTTATAATTTTTTTAAAGTTTTTATTTATGTACTGTAAACAGCTTGTGATATATTCACACTTATTTCTTTCACCACCAGGTGGCAGAGAGAAAACCTACTGATGCTGACGTTTAGAATAATGTAATAATTCAGACTTCTTAAAATAATTTCCTATCATATTGTATGTTCCTTTGTTATATTACATTTCATCTACGCTAATATATGTTGCCTTATTATAGCATGTGTCAGCTTAGCGGAAGAACGAGCTTATGTAATGAAATAATTTACGTCGTAATTTCTCTCATTTTTAGATGATAATTTTTCCAGTGATGAGCGCAAAAAGTTTAATAATTTTGTAGTTAATAAACACAAAGCTACACAATGGGCTATCTGTGCTGTGCCCACCACGATTATCGAAACACGTATTTTAGCGTTATCAATCTTGAGACTTGCCGCCGTGCCACGTGGGGGGGGGGGGGGGGGGTGATAAACGAGAATACATTTGAAAACATTCTAAATAAAAATAAAAACTTCCATCTTTCGCACAAACTAAAGGAAAGATAAACGTTTATCTTATTTCACTGTAAAGTTATCGGTGAAGGATCAGTTTAAACAAGATTTCGTATGATTCAATATTAACATATAAAATTGAAACTAATAAATTATATCACACATAATTCTCATTATTATTTCAAACATATAATGATAATTTAATAGCTGTTTATCAATGTCAGTGTTCTAACGAATTAGGTTTAAGTTATACTACAATTTTCTATCATTTTATTATGTGAAATTAAAATATAAAATATTTAAAAATTGTTGACTTCACACCAGTTAGGCCCGGCATGGCCATGTGGTTAGGGCGATCGACTCGCAATCTGCGGGTCGTGGGTTCGAATCCCCGTTACACCAAACATGCTCGCCCTTTCAGCCGTGGGGGCGTTATAAAGTGACGATCAATCCCACTATTCGTTGGTAAAAGAGTAGCCCAAGAGTTGGCGGTGGGTGGTGATGAATTAGGGACGGCTAGCGTCCTCGTGTAGCTTTGCGCGAAATTTATAACAAACAATTACACTAGTTAATTACATTTTTTCTGCTTATTTATTTTTTTGGAAGAAGGATAATCAAAGTAACTTGAACCTTATCCTTCCAATATTAGTGAAAAGTTATTTGTTTATAATTTAGAAAGAAATGTATCGTGAAAAGAATTTGTGAAAATTTGTGAAAATTGGTGAAATTGTGCTAGAAGCAGTTTCTTTTTCTTCCACACCTTTCACAAAAATCCAAAGACTTTTGAAACTCATATCATTTACATAATTTGTAATTGTTGTTCAAAATATGTGTTAAACTAGCTGTAAACTAGTTCCTCGTTATCGTTATATTACATTTAAAATATTATACGTATAGACTTTGTCTGTATGACAATGATAACAGAATTAACATGGAGTTACGTTTATAGAACACGTGTGAGTGGCAACATATTTCAGTTACAACTTTAAAAAAGGTTTAAATTACTCGAACATGTACTCAATGGAGAGAGTATGATTCACATTAACTTGTCCAAATGTCATTCGTCGTACTTTCTAGAATTCACTTCTCCTGGTCTAAGAGTTACTCGTTCTACTCTTTAAGAGTCACTCGTCGTGGCCTAAGAACCACATTTCCTGGTCTATAATAATAACTTGTGATCCAGGAGTCACTCTTCGTGGTCTAAGAATCACTCGTTCTACTCTCTAAGAGTTACTCGTCGTGATCCAAAAGTCACTCATCGTGGTTAAGAATCGCTCCTCATTGTCTCTAAAAGTCACTCGTCGTGGCCTAGTAACCATATCTCCTGGTCTGTAATGATAACTTGTGATCCAAGAGTTACTCCTCCTGGTCTAAGAATCACTCCTCTGGTCTGTAATAGTCACTCGTCGTAATCTATGAGTCACCCCTTCTGCTCTTAAAGCGCACTCATCGTGATAAAGTGATCAATGTGTAAAATCTCGCTAAGAATAATTATAAGCTAATATTTATTCATCATAGTGTATCTAAATGCATATTAAGACATTCGATAAAGCCACTGTTTGTTTGGCATCTTATTAAGCCTGATGTCCATTCCTAAGGTAAAAATATTTGGATCACATATGGATGTGATAAAAAATATATCTATTTTTTATATATTTTCATTCTGTCTTAATACTACATTCATTACAATAGGATGACTCTTCGAGATTACTCTAAAAATATCTTTTTAGGTTTTCTGTAGAAGCAATCAAACACTATAAATAATCAAGTGTTTCCGTTTTTATTAATATCATTATTATCTCCAGATAGAGCTTCATATATTTCTTCTATAAAGTTATGAAGATGCGAACGTTTTAAAATTTAAACAATTTATAAGTGATAATCCACAAAAAGATTGTTTGTTTGTCGTTAGGTACAAAGCTACGCAGCGGTTTATTTGTACTGCATCCATCACGGGTATCGGAACCCGAATTTTAGCGTCATAAGTCCAGACGTACTGTGAGCCATGAGGAAGTAAGTATTTTCAGAAAAAGAAAGAAACGTTGAAAATGAGGTAAGTGAATTGTTTGCCACTAGATGGCAGGAGCATCTTCTGTAAAACTTCAAAACCAAATATATATTATATATATATACACATCTGGACAGTTCTTGTGACTGGAAATTTCAATATATCCAAATCCAAATGCTCATCGTAGCTTAGTGGCGCTGCTGTGGCTTTGTTTACGTTCTTCTTCACTAGCAAGCTTCAGTTGTTAGCCGTCTGTACTGTGATTCATATTGTGCTTATTTTAGTTGTAAATACTTTCTACATCATGAAATTATGGCTTTTAATTATAGCAAGAAACCAATAGAAACTCCGTTCTCAAGCCAAATTCTAGCAAAAAATCAATGGAAACTCTGTCCTCAAGCCAAATTCTAGCAAGAAACCAATAGAAACTCTGTCCTCAAGCCAAATTCTAGCAAGAAACCAATAGAAACTCTGTCCTCAAGCCAAATTCTAGCAAGAAATCAATGGAAACTCTGTCCTCAAGCCAAATTCTAGCAAGAAACCAATAGAAACTTTTGTCCTCAAGCCAAATTCTAGCAATAAACCAATAGAAACTCCGTTCTCAAGCCAAATTCTAGCAAAAAATCAATAGAAACTCTGTCCT
>NW_013668849.1:73047-74811 GCF_000517525.1 Limulus polyphemus
CCTCAAGACAAAGAGTGAAACGTGAGTTGTATTAACATTACATAGGAAAATAGACATCTCTAAACGCATGGAAACAACTGCGAAACGTAATGTTTTGATGAAGGCATATAATCTTGGTTTATCATATGACTTTGCTGAATCAGACTCGGAGAAATGTATGTAAAAAAACGGAAAATTCTTGCAAAACCTAAATCGGAAAAACTGGACTCTGTACTTTATGAATGGTTCAAATAGAAATAATGTGAAGGCACACCAAGGGTAGCAATTTTTATAACCGAATGACCGATAGGAGAGCATTTTCTGATGGCTGGATGGCTCGGTTTAAGCTTCAACACGATATTAGAAGGCTTGATGTAGCTGGGGAGCAGAAATCATGAGGCTCCTGAATGTACTGTAACATCTAACAGCCGAGCAAATTTATGATGCCAATAAAACAGGTTTATTTTGGCGTTGTTTGCCCACTTCCAAATTTATGATGCTAATAAAACAGGTTTATTTTGGCGTTGTTTGCCCACTTCCATTCCTGCAGGTTCAGCTGCATTTAGTGCTGCAGGATTCAAACAGAATAAATATAAGTTGACTTCGGGAAGTATAGGTTTCTTAACAGCCAGTGTGCAGGGCTAAATATGAGCATGTCCACGGTTTGTGCCATGATGCTAACTTTCAACTTGAGTATGTTATAAGAGTGACATTCAATATCTTTATTCGGTTAAAAGCTAACAAAGTCCTTGGGACGGTGGGCTCCGCTGACTAGCTACCTTCCTTGTGGTCAGTAATTTAAAATTAGGGACAGTTACCCCTGAAACCTAAGGTTCTGTAGTCTGGCCATTTAGCTCACATGTCGCAAAAGGTGCTTTACATGTTGAAAATGGTAACACCTGTACAAACAACAATAGTACTTAGGTTGGTACAGTTGGTATTATACGGTTGGTACTATAGGGTTCGTACAGTGGGTATTATAGGGTCAGTACAGTTGGTACTATTGGGTTGGTACAGTTGGTATTATACGGTTGGTACAGTTGGTACTATAGAGTCATTACAGTTGGTATTATACGGTTAGCACAGTTGGTACTATAGAGTCAGTACAGTTGGTATTATACGGTTGGTACAGTTGGTACTATAGAGTCAGTACAGTTGGTATTATACGGTTGGTACAGTTGGTACTATGCGGTTAGTACTATAGGGTCAGTACAGTTGGTACTATACGGTTAGTACAGTTGGCACTATATGGTCATTACAGTTGGTATTGTACGGTTAGTACAATTTTAATATAGGGTTCGTACAGTTTGTACTATACGGTTGTTATTATGCGGCTGGTACAATTGATATTATACTGTTGATACAGATGGTATCATGTGGCTGGTACTATACTGTTTGTATAGTTAATATTATACGGTTGGTACAACTGATATTATATGGTAGGTATTATACCGCTGGTAAAGTTGGTATCACATGGTTAGTAGAGTTGGTACTATACTGTTTGTATTGTTAATAATATACGGTTGGTATAGTTGGTGTTATACGGTTGGTACAATTTATATTATACAGTTGGTACTATACTGTTTGTATTGTTAATAATATACGGTTGGTATAGTTGGTGTTATACGGTTGGTACAATTTATATTATACAGTTGGTACTATACTGTTTGTATTGTTAATAATATACGGTTCGTATAGTTGGTGCTATACGGTTGGTACAATTTATATTATACAGTTGGTACTATACTGTTTGCATTGTTAATAATATAAGGTTGGTTTATATAT
>NW_013668849.1:74821-77036 GCF_000517525.1 Limulus polyphemus
TTTAGTTGTGTGATTGTCAGGAGAACGATTTTTCGACAGTGTGATGTGATTATTTTCAGGCAAATTTACAGGATAAATTTGGATAAATAAAGCACACGTTCAAAGTCCTGCCTTAGAGAATGTCAAACTAAATGACTCACTCAAGAAATAAAGTGGTTCTATTGAAAGACTAATTGACTCACTCAAGAAATAAACTGGTTCTATTGAAAGACTAATTGACTCACTCAAGAAATAAACTGGTTCTACTGAAAGACTAAATGACTCAATCAAGAAATAAACTGGTTCTACTGAAAGACTAAATGACTCACTCAAGAAATAAACTGGTTCTACTGAAAGACTAAATGACTCGCTCAAGAAATAAACTGGTTCTATTGAAAGACTAAATGATTCACTCAAGAAATAAACTGGTTCTACTGAAAGACTAAATGACTCACTCAAGAAATAAACTGGTTCTACTGAAAGACTAAATGATTCACTCAAGAAATACGTCTTTCAGTAATGCTAGTGTATTTCTTGAGTGAGTCATTTCGTCTTTCAGTAATGCTAGTGTATTTCTTGAGTGAGTCATTTCGTCTTTCAGTAATGCTAGTGTATTTCTTGAGTGAGTCATTTAGTCTTTCAGTAGAACCAGTTCGTACCTAATTCTGTATATACGTTAAATAGTGTCCCATATATTTGGTACAACTGTGTAGTACCTAATTCTGTATATACGTTAACTAGTGTCCCATATATATTGTACATAAATATATTAATTAGTGTGTTACCTAACAACTAGAGAAGTGATAAATCTGTTTTGATTTCTGGATGATATTATATATGGATCATAAGATATTAACGTTTTTATAAATATGAAACTCACTTTTGTTTTATAAAGACAGCGATGTTTAGTGTATTGACCTTCATAGACATGGTTAGTTAAAGGTCATGTCGTTCTCCAGCTTTCCACGTCTTATGAACTCTAGTTTGCGTTCACCTTGTTCTTTATTTTCGTTCTTCGTATTTCCGGAAAGTTTCTACATGTATGTGGGTTATCGGATCGTTCCTTCTTCAAGTCTACTACTGCATGTGCATATAATACCCATACACGGTTACCCGAGGCTCGACAAGTCGAACAAGTAGGACTAAGGAAGCCAGTGGCCTGGGCCTGTAGAAATGTCTCGTCTGTGCCAGTCAGGTGAACGGTTTCTAGGTTGATATTGATGTTCCCATTTCCCGCTAGAGGCCAGCTAAAGTACCATTTTGTCAGAACTGATTATCGTGTGGAGAAGTTTCACACTAAGTAGAAGTAAAGTGTGCGAAGGAAGATTTGGAATTACCAAACTGTGTTTTTTAGTGTTATCTATAACTAACTATACAATCAACATGTTTGACGAGCTGGACGAGAAATTCAAGCAGCTTTGTCATCGTCCGAAACTGGCATAGAACCCAGATAATCCGGTGTATTAACTAACTTAGCTCGGTTTCGTTGGAGCAGTTTAAACCTTTGGATTTTTAGTAGCTGAGAGGAGTTTATCATGATGACTTGGAATGTTTGGGTAAGTAATAGACTGAATTTTATCAAATATTCGTAATATGATTTAGTATTTTTATATTTCTCAATTACAAGGTATATATGATATCAAGGAACGTGCTGTTTCCCACACCACTGACGTAGTTTTACTGCCCACGCACTACATACAACAAACACGGCAGTGGTCGGAACTCTTTATATAAGCCGACCTGAAGAGCTCAGGATTGAACGAAATGTGGCATCGACAATGGATATAACAAATATAGTGTGGTTAGACAGCTGTTATTATACAATCCTGTAATTCTTGAAAATCCCCAAAGGTCTAGGTTAAGAATGTAATGTTAAAATGAATGTAATAGGCCTAACACTGATGTCTTATGACAAGTATAATTGTAATTATTCTTCGTCGACTTTTAAACGTCGTGTATACAGTTTCAGTAACACCAATTAATTTATTTCGTGAGTCATTTCGTCTTCCAGTAGCACTGTTTATTTCTTAAGTGAGTCATTTAGTCTTTCAGTAGAACCAGTTTATTTCTCGCGTGAGTCATTTAACACAGTTGTACCATATATATGGGACACTATTTAACGTATATACAGAATTAGGTACTACACAGTTGTACCATATATATGGGACACTATTTAACGTATATACAGAATTAGGTACTACACAGTTGTACCATATATATGGGACACTATTTAACG
>NW_013668849.1:77963-79742 GCF_000517525.1 Limulus polyphemus
AATCCTATGTAATTCTAAGTTTTTATTGATAAATATTTTTCACATAATGTTGAAAAACCAGTGGATGTTTGTTAGAACCATATTTTTCACATAATGTAGAACAACCAGTGTGCCACTTGTTTATCAAAACTGTACACGGCCGCAGGTGGTAAACTCATGACCCATTGACTGATAAAAGGTGACCGTTTTACGCAGCTGTTGTAATTCACGTTGCACATACATCACATTAGGGATGTATAATATAAAGGATCTTGTATCTTCGTGTTCATGGGCCATTTTCTAAGTGTTATCTGGCGAATGTACTTTTCTAATGCACAAAGATCGAACGACAGAGGAAAAGGAACGAGGGTTTACACCCACAAGGAATTAATATCTTCCGATATTCACTGATCAATATGAACTGACAATAAGTACACTTTATACTGTGATCGAAGTAATTACTAACTTTAAATTGATCGGTAGCGTTCTGTTCTCGTGTTTCATCTCGTCATTTGCATACAACATACAGTCTTACTGAAGTTGTAGCAGAATGAGCGCCATCTTTAAGTTGCAGAATTTCTGGAAAAGTGACAGACAAGAAGGAAGACAGCTAGTCAACACCCCTCACCGCCAACTCTTGGGCTACTCTTTAACAACGAATAGTGAGACTTACAGTTACATTATAACGTACCTATTGAAATGATCGGCATGGCAGTGGGTTTCGATCCCGCAGATTGCGATTCGAGCGCCCTAACCACCAGGCTATGCCAGACCATGGAAAAAGTAACAATATACGTTTTTTATGGTTACAAATATCACGTGTATGTATCACATACACACACACACATATATAAATACGATAATTTTAAACAGAAAATATACATAAACCACGATGATGTTGTGTGTGTTCTGTTCCCACGGTTTTCAACTGAAAAAGACTATGGTTTAAAAACAATGTTGTAACCAAGAAAGGTAATTGAACTTAAAGTGATTTAGGTTACAGGTACACGAATCTCAACCAACACGAGATATACTGAGAATCTGGGTGTTAAGCCTAAAAGCAGAACAATGACCTTTCGTCACTGTTTTGCTATCGCATATTTCACAGCAGACATTGGTAACTGACCTTAACAGAATATGTTGGTGAGTTGAGTTGGTGACCAGGTTTTCCATTTCTCCAAAAAACAAATGTCACGCCCTCTAGGGGTAGAATTAATTCAACACACTTCTGTGTCTGCCCCTAATGTTAAAGTGATGTAATAAAACACTCGGTGATCATATTACCTGCACGATCATGCATTAAACATTATTGTTCTATAGATACAGTTGTAACATAATACTTGTTATGAGTTTTTCATGAACACAAAGTAATAACAATATATTCTAATGGGCTAAATTAATAACACAAAATATTCAACAAAACAGAAAAAAACATAAAACATTCGTGTTTCTCTTTCGTTAATGTGAACCGGGTTCTAACAAACTTCCACTGGTTGGTTGTTCAACATTATGTGAAAAATATGGTTCTAACAAACTTCCACTGGTTGTTCAACATTATGTGAAAAATATGGTTGTAACAAACTTCCACTGGTTGGTTGTTCAACATTATGTGAAAAATATAGATGTAACAAACTTCTACTGGTTGGTTGTTCAACATTATGTGAAAAATATGGTTCTAACAAACTTCCACTGGTTGTTCAACATTATGTGAAAAATATGGTTGTAACAAACTTCCACTGGTTGGTTGTTCAACATTATGTGAAAAATATGGATGTAACAAACTTCCACTGGTTGTTCAAC
>NW_013668849.1:80524-103926 GCF_000517525.1 Limulus polyphemus
CGTGGATTCATTAAAGACTACTTAGAATTGTGTAGGATTAACTAAACGAAACTCTTCCGTGGATTCATTAAAGACTACTTAGAATTGTGTAGGATTAAGTAAAGGATAATCTTCCGTGGATTCATTAAGGACTACTTAGAATTGTGTAGGATTAACAAAAAGATACTTTTCTGTGAATTCATACTATATTACGAAAAAATCGTTATATGATTTTAGAAACACGCCCGATTACTGGCAGCGTGTGTTTCACGTTAAAGGGCTTTGGGTACTAAAAGGATAATTTCTATGCCCTGGGTTTACAGAAATATCCTGGCTGTTTGTTACTTTTATCGTGAACTTTTGAAGGTTCTCGCACAGAGCCAAACCAGCAGATAGTCGAAACTATTGAACAAAAACCTGTCATGCAGGTCAGTGTTTTGCTACCTGAAAAGTTTAGATCTGGGCGATGTATTGGTAAAGTCATTGTGGGAGTTTCTGAACCTCAGAGGTGACGTGTCTGACAGGTTTATTTAATTTACAGAAAAGTTCTGAGTAATATGGAATAGATAAATACACCTTACTTGAGAATCATAAAATACACTATAGTCGTGTATCGTAAAATACACTATAGTTGAGAATCATAAAATACACGATAGTTGAGAATCATAAAATACAATATACTTGAGAATCATTAAATACACTGTACTTGAGAATCATAAAATACACTATAGTCAAGAATCGTAAAATACACTATAGTCAAGAATCGTCAAATACACTATAGTTGAGAATCATAAAATACACGATAGTTGAGAATCATAAAATATAATATACTTGAGAATCATAAAATACACGATAGTTGAGAATCATAAAATACAATATACTTGAGAATCATAAAATACACTGTACTTGAGAATCATAAAATACACTATAGTCAAGAATCGTAAAATACACTATAGTCAAGAATCGTCAAATACACTATAGTTGAGAATCATAAAATACACGATAGTTGAGAATCATAAAATATAATATACTTGAGAATCATAAAATACACTATAGTTGAGAATCATAAAATACACCTTACTTGAGAATCGTAAAATACACTGTAGTTGAGAACAGTGAAAGACAATATAGTCAAGAATCGTAAAATACACTATAGTTGAGAATCCTAAAATACACGATAGTTGAGAATCATAAAATACAATATACTTGAGAATCATAAATTACGCTATACTTGATAATCATAAAATACACTGTACTTGAGAATCATAAAATACACTATAGTTGAGAATCATAAAATACACGATACTTGAGAATCATAAAATACACGATAGTTGAGAATCATAAAATGCGCTATACTTGATAATCATAAAATACACTGTACTTGAGAATCATAAAATACACTATACTTGATAATCATAAAATACACTATAGTTGAGAATCATAAAATACACTATACTTGATAATCATAAAATACACTATAGTTGAGAATCATAAAATACACTATAGTTGAGAATCATAAAATACACCTTCTTTATGTTAAAACAATGCTCGTTTCGAACATCTTGGAATAAACGCAGCTGGTTAGTTGTGATATTACCTCCACAATTCTCGTCTTGTACACATGAACTGCACTGCGATGGCTTCAGCAGACATACTAGTAGATAAGGTTGTAAAGTGGCTTCCAAATAAGGTTATGAGGCACTAGCTTGATGTGAGGAATATCATCACCCTAGTTTTCGTAAAATCAGGACAAGAGTACTTGTGGTATGTTGGGTCATCAGCAGTGTGTAAACAGTCCATACCTTGTCTAACAGCAAAGGTGACAGGGCTATTGGTTCCAGTTGAAAAATCAAAAGCACCAGTACTTTGCCGAGTAGCAAAGTGAATTAGGCTGTCAGTTCCAACTAATGGCTTAGCAGATGCCAAAGTACCAGTAGCACCTGTACTTTGTGAAGCAGCTAAGTAGGCAAGGCTATCAGTTTAGAGTAATATCTCAGAATTTCCAAGAAAGCGACAGCATCTAGTAAATACTTCTGATAAAGCTATGGAGAAATAATGGATCCCAAGTCAGTCCTGGACACTATCTTGGAGGAGCATGGCAGATATGGTGGTCAGCTCAGTTCTCTCAGCGCTGAATGTGGGGCACAAGGACGAGAGATCGAGTTACTAACTAACACAGAAACAGCCAGAACATATCAAGCCCTCCAAGTGAGACCACCATTCTGGCCAGTGGATACCGACTTTGTTCTGACGATAGACTAGATGTAAGTGGAGAGGCAGTTAGAGGATGAAGTACAACGTGTAATCATGGACACTGGTCGTATGCTCATGCCCCCTGAATGTAGATAATATACGACAAAGAAAGGGCTGCTAATGTTTCTATTGTTTAAAACACGGTGTTACCATTACTTGTATGGTAGAAGGTTCGCCATCTGGGTGGACCATGCTTTGATAAAATGGTTAATGAACTTGAAACGTTTGGAAGATATTTATAACAACTTTAGTAGCTATACAACTGATTCTGTAGACGAAGATGTAATCTCCGAAGATGTAACATCGAGGTTAGATAATACATCTGAAAAATATCAATCCCACCATGGAATTCCTCCCTACTAATCTCTACTGACACAACTCCTGGAGAAGAATCCAATTCTTCTTAAAATAAAAGTATAATCTTTCCTAAAAGTCTTTGTATAAATTACTTCCGTCTTTGTGTAATACTTGACAAATATTTATCAAGAAATACCTCAATTTATTTCAATAACTTAATTTGCACGAATTGTTGATTCATGTTGAACATCTATTGATTGATTAATGAACTGCTAGTTCATGTGAAATAGCTAGTGATAGATTAGACTAATGGACTGCTAATTCATATAGAATATCTACTGGTGTATTAATGAACTGCTAATTCATGTAGAATATCTACTGATGCATTAATGATCTGGTAATTCATATAGAATATCTACTGGTGTATTAATGAACTGTTAATTCATGAGGAATATCTACTGATGCATTAATGATCTGTTAATTCATGAGGAATATCTACTGATGCATTAATGATCTGTTAATTCATGTAGAATATCTACTGATGCATTAATGATCTATTAATTCACGTGGAATATCTACTGATGCATTAATGATCTGTTAATTCATGTAGAATATCTACTGGTGCACTAATGATCTGTTAATTATTGTGGAATATCTACTGGTGCATTAGTGAGCTGTTAATTCATGTAGAATATCTACTGATGCATTAATGAGCTGTTAATTCATGTGGTATATCTATTGATGCATTAATTAACTGTTAATTCATGTAGAATATCTACTGATGCATTAATGAGCTGTTAATTCATGTAGAATATCTACTGATGCATTAATGAGCTGTTAATTCATGTAAAATATCTACTGATGCATTAATGAGCTGTTAATTCATGTGGAATATCTACTGATGCATTAATTAACTGCTAATTCATGTAGAATATCTACTGATGCATTAATTAACTGCTAATTCATGTAGAATATCTACTGGTGCATTAATGAACTGTTAATTCATGTGGAATATCTACTGATGCATTAATGATCTGTTAATTCATGTGGAATACTTATTGATGGATTAATAAACAATTAGTTAATTTATAATATATATATATATTTATAGTGCGTGAATTAATGCACTGCTAATTAATGTGAAATACCTATTCATTGAATAAAAAACTGCTAATTCATGTAGAATGCCTAGTGATTCGTTAATAAACTATTAATTCGTGCGAAAGGACTGGTGATTCATTAAACAAGTGATCTATAGGTTAGAACGTTTTTAGCGATATTTTTCTAAACTAATAAGGAGAAATGGTCTACAGAAATACACATGACAAGAAACAAAAGTCATCTTGACGTTTAAGGTAAGAATTCTTCACTTCTCTTACAGTGTAATATTATATTAATCAGGTTTAAGCTAAGAATTCTTCACTACTATTACAGTGTAATATTAGATTAATCAGGTTTAAGCTAAGAATTCTTCACTACTATTACAGTGTAATATTATATTAATTAGGTTTAAGCTAAGAATTCTTCACTACTATTACAGTGTAATATTATATTAATCAGAAATATTACTACACGTTATTGAGAAAAAACTCGACTTGTGGATTACAGTCATCAAAGAGTATGTTAAAATTGTAAAACACCTTTTATTAGATACAGTAATGGACTTGTGGTGTATTGTTAGTCAGATTATTAGCGTCATGAAATAGTATGTTACAACTGTAAAACACCTTTTATTGGATACAATAATGGACTTGTGGTGTATTATTAGTCAGATTATTAGCGTCATGAAAAGAGTATGTTGAAACTGTAAAACACCTTTATTGGATACAATAATGGACTTGTGGCGTATTATTAGTCAGATTATTAGCGTCATGAAATAGTATGTTAAAACTGTAAAACACCTTTTATTAGATACAATAATGAACTTGTTGTGTATTGTTAGCCAGATTATTAGCGTCATGAAAGAGTATGTTAAAACTGTAAGACACCTTTATTAGATACAATAATGGACTTGTGGTATATTGTTAGTCAGATTATTAGCGTCATGAAAGAGTATGTTAAAACTTTAACACACATTTTATTAGATACAGTAATGTACTTGTTGTGTATTGTTAGCCAAAGTTTTAACATACTCTTTCATGACGCTAATAATGTAAAACACCTTTTATTAGATTCAATAATGGACTTGTGGTGTATTATTAGCGTATTATGCACATTCTAAACTTGGTTTCAATCTATTTGAATTGAACTGTTTTATTCGTGTTATATACTTTTCATTTTCTCTTGTTATATTTTTTATATTTAAATTGTTTGCTTCTTATGTATTACAAATTATATCACATTTTTCCTGAAGATTACTGAAGATGGAAACTTTTAATATATGCTTCATATTATTAATTTCGTGTTTTTTTATATTTTTAAAGTACGTTTTAAATTCACTAGAGGGCAGTGAAAACTGTATATGTATTAGTGAAGTATATAATGCAACTTGGAAAATCACTTTATTTTTTCCAGTTTTGCTGGAGTTTGGCAGCTTTAATATTCCAAGTAGAAAGTCAATCTTGTGGCCCACGCATTAGCGCCCGTTTTCTGACAGATATTCCATGTGACATGACTAGATCATCCTACTGTTCTCTCCCTGGGAGTGCATACCCATGGTAACGAACTGTTCAATCATCACAAGCTTTAATCATAATTAAAACAGAACTCATAATTATTAATAAAAACGTATTTTTTAGTTAATAATGTTGTTGTGAAAAGTTTTCTGACAGTTATTAGAGGATTTGATACCAGCCGGTGAAGAGTTATTTAACATTGTGTGATTTTGTCCTTAATGTTACTAAACCTGTTTGTTGCCTAATATGAAGCTACGCAATGGGCTACCTGTACTCTGCCCACCGCGAGTATCGAAACCATGTTTTTAATGTTATAAGCTCTCACCCACTGTGGGGGCTAAAAATTATATTGTTTAATAATGGTTTCTACCGTAGCCATCTTAGTTTAATAATGGTTTCTACCGTAACCATCTTAGTTTAATAATGGTTTCTACCGTAACCATCTTAGTTTAATAATATTTTCTACCGTAATCATCATAGTTTAATAATATTTTCTACCGTAACCAACTTAGTTTAATAATGGTTTCTACCGTAACCATCTTTGTTTAATAATGGTTTCTACCGTAACCATCTTTGTTTAATAATGGTTTCTACCGTAACCATCTTAGTTTAATAATGGTTTCTACCGTAACCATCTCAGTTTAATAATGGTTTCTACCGTAACCATCTTTGTTTAATAATGATTTCTACCGTAACCATCTTTGTTTAATAATATTTTCTACCGTAACCATCTTATTTTAATAATGGTTTCTACCGTAACCATCTTATTTTAATAATGGTTTCTACCGTAACCATCTTTGTTTAATAATGGTTTCTACCGTAACCATCTTAGTTTAATAATGATTTCTACCGTAACCAACCTTAGTTTAATAATGGTTTCTACCGTAACCATCTTAGTTTAATAATGATTTCTACCGTAACCATCTTAGTTTAATAATGGTTTCTACCGTAACCATCTTAGTTTAATAATGGTTTCTACCGTAACCATCTTTGTTTAATAATGGTTTCTACCGTAACCATCTTTGTTTAATAATATTTTCTACCGTAACCATCTTATTTTAATAATGGTTTCTACCGTAACCATCTTAGTTTAATAGTGGTTTCTACCGTAACCATCTTAGTTTAATAATGATTTCTACCGTAACCATCTTAGTTTAATAATGGTTTCTACCGTAACCATCTTGGTTTAATAATGGTTTCTACCGTAAACATCTTAGTTTAATAGTGATTTCTACCGTAACCATCTTAGTTTAATAATGGTTTCTACCGTGACCATCTTAGTTTAATAATGGTTTCTACCGTAACCATCTTAGTTTAATAATGGTTTCTACCGTAACCATCTTAGTTTTATTATGGTTTCTACTATTCTCTTTAGGCATTCCGTTCGAAGATATATAAACGATAACCAAGGACTTGTGAGGCGAATGTATGGAGACCAACGTCACAGCTTCATTCTTCAACAAGATATAGAAACCAGACGGTCACGGTACATCAACACTCCAGAATTTCCTGATTTTCGAAACCAAAAGGCTGCTCGAGTGCGACTAAATTCACGACATCAAGTGTTTCCTCAGGTCATAAATTTATTTCCAATGGAGTCGAATCGTAAAGGTTCTACGGAGACTCCAGAGACAATCAGTCCTGAAAAAGATCCGGCTACCATCAGTGAAGGGGACAGTTTTAGGAAAACGGAAGCATCGAGTACTTCCGCCACAGAATCAATACCTTCCTTCCTTACGACTGGTGATTCAACCGAGGCTACTTTGTCTTCGAAGGAAACACTAGAAATGACAGCTAACGACCCAGTAACTTCACACCAAAGTGATACGAAGACTACAGGAAAGGATAAAAACACTTACAGTCCGCTGTATGATGAAGATACGAGTGACCTGCAAGAAAAGATCAACTTCATAAACTCCAATTACCTGAACTCGGACACAGAAGAAAACGAGAAGACCACTACAAAAGTTGGAGTGTAAGTATGCTTCAAGACATTTTCTTCATTATAAAAATTAATTTTATTGACAAAATCGTTACCATGACATTGCTATCCTTTTCGGTTGATTAATATTAATAAAAAGAATAACAAAAAAAAAACACGCATACACGTATTTTAGAATAAAGAAAACGGCCTGGTGCTTATGGTACTCGAATCGCGTCACCGAACACTCTCGCCAGTTCATCCTTAGGAGCGTTATAATGTGCCAGTTAATCCCGGTAGTAGTAAATAAAGATTAGCTAAAGAATCGGCGGTGTGTGGTGTGGACTAACTGCCTTCTCTCTAGTCTATCACTTCAAAATTGGAGACGGCTAGCGCGGATGGCCCTCTAGTGGCTTTGCGATGGTTGAAGGTACTTAATGAATGATTATATTATACCGTGAAAGTATCAACATATGTGTTATTGACTCATTTGTATATTTGTTCTACTAACATTGATGTGAAACAATACCTGTTTAAAGAGAAACATACAGGTTGGACATGACTTTCTGTTATAATTTATTGATTTGTTTTATGTAACCTGTCTTCATGTTTTACATTATATTCATTCCCTTATTTATTAGAATAAAACAATAAAAATGTGTGTAATATATTTTACCAATACCTTTCTGTAACGTTCTTTGAAACCCTATTTTCATAAATATTTAATCAGTGTACGAAACCGAAATTTCATACAGTTAAGATATTTTTATACACGCTGTATGCATATATATATATATATATATATTGATATCCATATCAATTCTTTTCGTTTCGTTTCTATTTTCAACCGTTGTTTTTCGTATAGCCTAGTAACATAGTTTAAAAATTTCTGTAGTCACGGTTACACAGCAAAGCCTAAAATATGTTATATTGTTAAAATGTTGCGGTTTAGCGCCGAAAGCTGGATAAACACTAGAAACTGATAGGCCTAACATTTGTGATAAAAATCACGTAAAACTACACGTTTTTTCCTTCCACACAGATTCCTTTAATTTATTTATTTCGGATTAAAAATCTTTGAGATTCTGCAATTTTTGACGAAAACTTGAGGAAATGATTTACCTTTGTTTTCTCAATGTTTACTACATTTTATTCTATTATTAGTGACAACTTTAATGATTTTTCAGCAAACTTACTGTAGTGATATAAGCCGTAGAGTGTGTTAAAACTAACTTACTGCAGTGATATAAGCCGTAGAGTGTGTTAAGACAAACTTACTGCAGTGATATAAGCCGTAGAGTGTGTTAAGACAAAGTTACTGCAATGATATAAGCCGTAGAGTGTGTTAAGACTAACTTACTGCAGTGATATAAGCCATAGAGTGTGTTAAGACAAACTTACTGCAGTGATATAAGCCGTAGAGTGTATTAAGACTAACTTACTGCAGTGATATAAGCCATAGAGTGTGTTAAGACTAACTTACTGCAGTGATATAAGCCATAGAGTGTGTTAAGACAAACTTACTGCAGTGATATAAGCCGTAGAGTGTGTTAAGACTAACTTACTGTAGTGATATAAGCCATAGAGTGTGTTAAGACTAACTTACTGCAGTGATATAAGCCATAGAGTGTGTTAAGACAAACTTACAGCAGTGATATAAGCCGTAGAGTGTGTTAAAAGAAATTATTAGGAATTAAAAGACTATGTTCCACAAAACAATGATATGTTAAGTAATATTCCTTCCAATACAAAACATTATAATATTCCTTACAGCTGAAGAAAGATATTTAATAATCAATCACAACTAAAGACGCTAACACAGTTTTATATAGAAACACCTGGTTCTGTTTAAACAATATTTTTTACAGCTGAAGAAAGATATTACACCTAGTTCTGGTTAAATAGTATGCATTACTGCTAGTAAATATTAGTTTAGTAAGCAACCATATATAACAAAGCTAATATTGTATGATGGTATCAACTGTATTTTCTTCATCCAGTTATCCTACCTTGTATATTGATGTAAGGTCTAGGATGGATATACCCTCTCTGTCCATCTGGGATGGATGTCCCTTTTAATCTTACCTCTCTGTCCATCTGGGACGGATGTTCCTTCTAATAAAACCTCTCTGTCCATCTGGGATGGATATACCCTCTAATATAACCTCTCTGTCCACCTGGGATGGATATACGTTCTAATATAACCTCACTGTCCACCTGGGATGGATGTCACTTTTAATATAACCTCACTGTCCACCTGGGATGGATGTCACTTCTAATAAAACCTCTCTGTCCACCTGGGATGGATATACGTTCTAATATAACCTCACTGTCCACCTGGGATGGATATACCCTCTAATATAACCTCTCTGTCCACCTGGGATGGATGTCACTTCTAATATAACCTCTCTGTCCATCTGGGATGGATATACCCTCTAATATAACCTCTCTGTCCACCTGGGATGGATGTTCCTTCTAATAAAACCTCTCTGTCCATCTGGGATGGATATACCCTCTAATATAACCTCTCTGTCCATCTGGGATGGATATACCCTCTAATATAACCTCACTACCACCTGGGATGGATGTCACTTCTAATATAACCTCTCTGTCCACTTTAGGAATGCGTGTCCGGTAAAGGAAGAAGTCGTTGCACCATACTGGGCCAACAACACTCGAGGTGAGACTCTCGCCTTGCTCAACGTTTATCCATTTGAACAATACGTCAACTGGGAAAAATGCGCGTAAGTTTGTAGTGTTTGAGTTCATAGAACAAAACAAAACAGAAAGAAAATGAACAACCAGCTCTAACTTTGACATTGCTTTAAGGGTGGAATACTAACAACCACCTCTAACTTTAACATCCCTTTAAGAGCGGAATACTAACAACTAGCTCTAACTTTAACATTGCTTTAAGAGCAGAATACTAACAACCAGCTCTAACTTTAACATTCCTTTAAGAGCGGAATACTAACAACCAGCTCTAACTTTGACATTCCTTTAAGAACGGAATACTAAAATAGCTGAGTATTTATTCTGTTAAATATTTTGATTCGTATACTATACAGACACACTAACTCCTGTAGAGTAATATATATATACCTGGGTGAATAATGTTAACATGACAATATATATATATATACCTGGCTGAATAATGTTAACATGATATTTTATGTTTCATGCACCGCGTTCGAATAGAAAGAAGTATATATATACTTATATTTATATTTTTAATGTTGGTTTCAGAAATATAAATTAAAATTTGGAGAAATGAAAAGAAATATTTTTTATTTTAATTACGAAACAAAGGAAATACTCTTGGCATTATATATATATACCTATATATTTAAAGAATTCCAAGACATCAAGACAATACAAAGTATCTAGTGTCAATGTAAAAAATTCAGTGTGAAAATTCAGAAATATTATTAAATATATACTTGAAAGGATCTTCATTTTCATGTCTACGACGCCAAACGAATTTGTTACGTCGCTTGTTACGTCTCTTAGCCACATTCCAAGTACTTTCAATTTGCTGCAAATTTCAGAAAGACAAATTTAAATTTAGGGAATTGATTTTTAAAGTTGAAGAAATGGGGAAAAATTCATTTTTTAAGAATTTTTTTAAATAAATTTGTTTTAATTTAAATAAACATGTAATTATTTACTAATTAGACTAACTTGATTTAATCTCACATAAACTGACCTAACCTAGCAAAATAAAAATAAATATTTCTTTTCATATCTCCAAATTTTAATTTATATTTTTGAAATCAGCATTAAAAACTACATTCAAAAATATATATTATTTTCGCTTTGAACGCGGTGCATGAAAGAGAAAATATCCTGTTAAAATAATAAATAACAATAGGTACACATTTAAAAACATTTGGCCAATCTACGACTACTAAAAACTTGACTTTAATTGTTTCGACATTGTTACGTCATCTTCCCACAATACCGTATGTTGTGTTCAATGTACATGTTCTGTTATGACGAAACATAACATACAGTATTGTAGGAAAAATCTGTAATATTGGCTCAACCAAAATGTATTACAGCCAATAATATTCGTGAATCCTTGGAAATAATTAAATATAAAAAACCATATATTATTAGATAGAGATGAAGGCCCAGCGAATATTCATGCAAAAACGTGGCGTGACCTTCTTTAGAAATTTCACGCGGGAATTGTAACCTTTACACAGGTCACGTGAACTATTTGATAATAATAAAAGTGTAAATAAGATATTGTTACGTCTTGCAACTCACTCCTAAATATGACGTTGCAACGTCGAAACATGTAGAGTCAATTTTTTATTAGTCTTACATTGGCTTTAATTAAAGCGTTTTTAATTATGTACCTATTTTAATGTTATGTGTTATTTATTATTTTAATAAACCTTAGTTCATCGTTCTAGTTTTGTGGTTCATCTTTACATTTATTGGTCAACAATAATGATATAATATCCATGTGTCTATAAATAAGTTATTAGCTTTCGTCATCTTACATGTTACTTTACAACAATGCTACATAGCAATATTATTACAATAAATTCCTACAAATCTAAACACCTTTACTGAAACTTTTTAACCCTAACAGCATACTACCAGTGTATTGTATTGAGTGTAATTTGTACTAGTTTCACTTTACAGTTTCAACCTTTATTTCCAAATGGTAAACTAATCCAAAGTTTATACGAATCAAAAACGTCACAGTTTATATCAATGTAAAACACCAACAGATGTAACGTTACTTGAGTAAGGAAGCGCCTTATGTTAATATAAGAATGGGTAGGCAAACATAAGGAAAAGTTTTATTGATTGTGAAACATACTATATGTAATGTTGTAAAAAATATATATTTATTGTAAATCGTCTTTTTGTGACAGACTGATATTTTTTTTAATAGGTATGAATATCAGCAGATGTATTGTAGAGTCGGCTGCCGTTGTGAACAACAATACCGACTTCATCGACTTCTGGCCTTAGATCCTAAAAACGAATGTCGAGGAATCTTTTCCGATTGGTTCCGATTTCCATCGTCGTGTGTGTGTATCTGTTACGATATTCCTCCGGAGAGTTCACATGAACTTTCAAGGAATGACAGACAGAATTAGAGTTTAATAATATCGAGAGAAAGTTACTAGGGGACTTCATATTTCATTTTTACCGAGTCTCGTGTACAGTTTTAAAAAAATCTGTGATTGGTCGGTTGATACGTTGAAAAACTAACCGTTCACAACTACGTCACCATTAGCTCGTGTTGGAACGAAATATAAACTAATTAGTGAAAACTGTTTACCTGTATGAATCGCTGTATAATTAAAGGCATGACTTTACTGTACGTCGTCTGTAGACTGTACTGTATGCACGTTCGCGAAGGAAGAACTCCCTGTGCGACGCTCTTCCGAATAAAATCAAACACTCCGCTTGTGGTGCCATCTGGCCCTTTCTACACCGAAACTTCTCAAGCAATGTAATAGGCTTATATGACCACATTCAGTTGCAATCCAAAATACTTTTAATCCCATTATTATTGTAAACCTGTCTCCCACACATAAATTAGAAGCCCAGTTTTTTTATAGGTTTACTTTTTCGTCGCGTTTTTCTGTGACTAACATGAATACTGGTGTCGCGTTTATCTGAGACTAACATGAGTACTGGTGTCGCTTTTTGCTAGATTAAAGTTGAATGATACCAACAACGCCTTGACACAGTTTCTACACCCACTTCCTCTAATGTCAGCACTTAGACATAAGTTTCCTGCGAACCTAACTCACCTTGTGAAGACGACGGTTAGCGAAAAACGTCGTGGGATACTGTGCGCATGCTGAACATCTTAAATAAACATTCTTTTTGATTATTAAAGTATAGCCTATATAAAATTACTGTGGTGAAAATAAACACTTTTTATACACGCAGAAAATGTAGGGCTATAAGTGTCTTTACTTGTTTTTTTCATTAGCATGGAAGTCAAATACGACACTGACGATTTTCAATCATGATAGCAGCGTCTGGGGCCCGGCATGGCCAGGTGGTTAGGGAGCTTCACTCGTAATCTGAGGGTTTGAATACCCATCACACCAAACATGCTCGCCCTTTCAGCCGTGGGGCCGTTATGATGTGACGGTCAATCCCACTATTCGTTGGTAAAATAGTAGCCCAAGAGATGGCGGTGGATGGTGATGACTAGCTGCCTTCCCTCTAGTCTTACACTGCTAAATTACGGACGGTTTGCGCAGATAGTCCTCGTGTAGCTTTGCGCGAAATTCAAACAAACAAACAAAGTAGCGCCTGATGGGGTCGCCATTTTTGAATGAAAGTGTTCTGTCCATCTCGACTATTCAAATACGGATTTTAGAATTGTAATACAATTAACTTACCGCTGACCTAATGGGGGATTGCTTGATGTCTACTTGTTTCAATTACTAATTCTAACGTAACTCTTCACTAGTTTACATAACGTCACACTTAAGCCTACATATTGTCAAGTAGGCTTGCATTAAACAGCGATAACACACGCCTTAGACTGTCGAAGTGAATTTCAATACATAATTACCGTAATAGCCGACGATACATCAATATGATTTTTTACAAATAATAACAAAATTATTTTATTAAAAAGTACAGTAAATACTGAACACAATAAGTCATAAAAAAATTTTAAAGTCTGCGAACAATATTTAATTTTTTAGAATTCAACTAATAATAATATATGTATAAAACAATTCTTTATGTTGGTAAAACTGTCATTATCGTCAATCCCATAAAATGGGTTTTTAATATCCGCTAGAAATACTTATAGTTTGTTTAGTTTTGTTGTCGTTTTTCTTAAAAATTGTGTCATGACCTCAAAAAATAATAACCATTTTGTCTTCATGTAACTTATCCATTTACTCAGTACGTTGTCGTTCTTTATTTTTCTTATATACTAACAATAAATAGCAAGAAGACGTTGTTTTTCACGACTGGATAAAGTGATGTTACGTATCTGATCGTTTGTTAATTTCCGGTATAAATTCTTTCCGAGGAACTTCAGCAATACAAGTTCTTTTTTAATTAAGACTAGTTTATTCTTTCTTGATACAACTTTTTAGTACACAGAATTTCCACAGTTACTTTAAACTTAACAACCTTTATAGCACACGCTATAAATCACAGTGATTCACACACTTTACTTACGTTGCCTACCGTACGCTTGACTCAATTATCTATCTCTTAGATCTATCTGCATTTCTCTTCGATCTATGCAATTCTATCTTTTTCCCTGGCTTTATTTGCCGGGCTTATATACTAAAATGGAGGGCGTCTGCAACAAACTAGAGTTGCCAGGAAAATTCATGATCCTTCGAGAAACACCAGCGTCGCGTGACTTCCGCTGTCGTAACAGTAAGCACAAAATATAAATCTGTATGAAGTATATGTTTTTAAAACGCATAAAATCTTTGCTTCTTGCTAAGATTATATATATATCAAATACAAAATTTAACTGCTTTTCCCTAAAATAAACATTTCTCAAATTCTTTAAGAGAGATCTCTAGACGTTAGTGTCGAAATAATTTTACATATTTTCGCGAACATAATAAAAAAATCTAAAATTTATTCTTCTTTTTCAAATTATGTTACTTTAAAGTACATTTTAACGATTATTTGATATACTACAACTAATTACATATTAAAATATAAATAGGTTATAATTTTATTTTACATCTAAAAATGTTTTAAAATGCATTCTTGTAACGCTTACCATCATCGTTTCCGTTTTTTTAGTCCGTAAAAGAAAACATATTCGTTTCTAAATGTACTTTTAACGTGAAAATATAATTCATTTCTGAAAAGAATATATAATATGAACTATATTCATTCAGAGGTCAGGTGGAGAGGGGTGGGGTGGGAACCAATCAATGTAAAAACTGAGGATCTTTGGAAGTTACTCAATATGTGTCACCTTGCAATTTTAAGTTTATTGAAACAAAATACGAAACATCTTTAGAGCTTTCTAATTTATCTTCTATGTTTTCCCTGTTATCCTTTTAAGTTAAAATAAAACTAAATCAGTCGCACAAAACTATTAGTTTGGAACCGTTGACCCTCACTTTTAACATTTTGGTGTCGCGACTGGTTTGTTTTAACCAAGAGCTTATAAGTAAATAAACTAATTGAAATCCTTGGTACATAAGTAAAACCAAAATCGTAAACATTTGTTAAAAAAAATCACCAGTCAATAAATCAGCCTAAGCTCTTTTCAACCATACAATGTTCCATAGCGAGACGTTCATTCGAAGCAATAAATAAATATAATTTTATTAAGATGTGTGTAGAGTAAATCATTTATTTTATTTTATATTTTTGAGTTAGTATTTTTCTAAAGTTGGAGTTTGTGAGAAGTTTACAGTAACTACAAAATATGGCTTTTTGACAGTGAATAAAGTGGGCACATATATAAATGTGTGATAATATTAAAAGAAGGATAAAAAATAGTATATCCACTGCTATTTTCAGTTTTATTACATTCCAAGTACCACCATTCTACCTTATATACTTAACTGTCATAATCTTCGGTGATTTCATAATATAATTAGATAGCTGAATTCACTGATAGTTTATTACTGAGGTATAGTACCAAAGTGTGCCACTAGATAATAGCAGCTCCTAAAATAAATGTCACTTATTTGAACATTAAGCGCATGGAGGCAGACATTGAAAAAATATTTCATATAACTATTGTTGATTTGAGCTTCAATATTTATAGATTTAGAAGACTATAGAAGATCAAGAAAGTTGGTCATGTTTAAAATATTGACATCAAAAAGGTTCTATAAAATGGTTGGCTTAAAATGTAAAAATTAGCAATAGGGATTTCTTTAAGTGCATTAAGGATAAACAAAATGCTAGGATAGAGGTAGGAACCTTGAGGGGTAAAGGAAGGTTTGTATCTAATGATTATAAGATGGCTGGGTTATTAAATTGTGCTTTTTGTCCAGTTTTTACTGATGAATTTTTAAACAGTATTCCTCATCCTGAACAGTTGATCGATGAAAACAAGGTCGGACAATATGATTGCATTAATTTGAAGCTTGTTAAGAGAAAATTGAGAAGTTTAAAAAATGACAAGGTTCCTGGTCCACGTCATATTTCCCTAAGGATTTGGCGGAGATTAGCCACTTGCTACTATTTTTTGTCAGTTCTTGAATAGTAGGCAGGTACCAGAGGCTTGTATGTTAGCTAATGTCACTCCTCTTTTCAAGGGAGTGATAAAAATTGTCCTAGTAATTATAGGCCCATTAGTCTTACATCAGTTGTGGGAAACGTTTTAAAAATCTAATAAAAGAGTCTCTGCAAAGTCATTGAAAACATACTTTAGAACTTTATTGGATAGTTAACATGGCTTTTGACATCCTTTGAAAAGGTTACAGCTTACGTAGATGGTGGTAAGGGTGTAGATTTGGTGTATCTGGATTTTCAGAAAGCCTTTGACAAGGTGCCACATAAAAGGCTTTAAAAATTCTCTCTATAGGTGTGCGGGATAAGTTAGCTAATTGGATAGAAGAGTGGCTGAATGGAAGAAAGTAGAGGTTTGTTATAAAGGGAGTTTATAAATAGATTAAGGAATTGTCAATAAATGACTTATATTTGCTTTATATATTAAGGTCTTGGGTGTTGCTAGCTGTGAAGAGGATGCTGCTGATTAACTAAAGGGTTTAGATCATTCAGTGAGTTGGGCAAATAAATGACAAATGGATTTTAATTATAATAAATGCAAGATAATGCATGTGGGTTATCATAATTTGAGTGGAAATAACCATAACAGTGTTATGAAGGAAAGGAATCTTGGTGCGATGGTTGATCACTCTCTAAAGCCAGTCAAGCAGTGTGCTGTTGTTAGTGGCAGAACAGATAGAATTTTAGGTTGTACCTACAGAAATATTGAATACAAGTCTAAAGAGGTTATAATTTCATTATACAGGTCACTGGTTAGATCACATTTAGAGTATTGTGTTCAGCCTTGGGCTCCTTATCTTAATTAAGACACTGAATTGTTGGAAAAGGTTCAGAGGAGGGTTACTAGAATGGTGCATTCAATGAAGGGTTTGTCATATGAGGAGAGATTAAGATATTTGAAACTGTTTTCTCTTGAAAAAAAGAGGAGTTAGAGGGGATCTGATTTAGATGTTTAAGATTGTAAAGGGAATTCATAGTATTAATGAATCATCTTTTTTTAATACTTAATGGCGAGAATAGTGGGACTAGAGGACACAAATATAAATTTTGGCAAGGTAAGAATCATGTTCAGCTAAGACGGTTTTATTTTTCTAACAGGATGGTTAGCCTCTGGAATAGGTTGCCTTCGGATGTTGTAGAGGCAGTAAATTTAACAGAGTTTAAGAGAAAGTTTGATAAATATATGAATGATACGAGCTGGCTTTAATATTTTTTTATTTATTCGTAATAGTTTAGTTTAGAGGATGGAAGAGCCGAGATGGACGAACAAGTCCCTTGTTGTCCCTAAACATTGTGCTATGTTATATGTTAAATTAGATCCAACTTTAAGAACATCACTTTCATCTTTTTTTTAGTGGGTGGGAGTAACGACAAGTATGGACATGCATTTCATCATTTATTTAATATAATTTTTCTGTGAAATTTTCTTTGCAAAATTGATTAACAAAATGTTATTGCCGTTAGCATACGACTAGGTATTGTGGCGCCATCTGTAGCAAGAAATAACTGGTTAAAATTGTAATTATAATAACGTCGATCTAAATCTCAAATATATTGGATAAAAATTTTTCACCGTGTTCTCTATCAATGCAGTAACTTTATCGAAATTAGCTTAGTAGTCTCCAAACGAATAGTAAACAAAAGGCATACGAACAGCAAAGACGACATAAACAGTTCATATCAGAAAGATTGCGAGTAGCTGAGTGCTTTTAGCGATTTTTCAATTTACTACTAATAATTTATTTAAATACATTACTGTCCTTTCACATTTTATATATCATAGAGCAAAAGTGTCTCCTTTAATGTTAAGAAAAAAAACCTTTGAGATAAGTTGATCCAAATTATGTAAAGAATGGTTTATATATATAGTATTCTCACAACGATATATATATTTTCTAAAATAAAGCAGGAGAAAAAAAGTTAAAAAATACCTGAAGAGTTGGTTGTGCTACCGACATCAGTCAGTGAAAAATTAGAGCTTGCCCGATAACTATTGTGAAGTTCCTCAGAAAGTTTGAAACGCCCCCTGGGAGCGGGAACGACTAGTTAAGAATCCCCAGTTTAATTAAAAACTTTGGTAATCTATTTGTTAAAAGCATGTTGTAGTGATAAATGATAAATTTAAAAAAATGTAAAGTTTGACATTAAATGTAATACGTAGAATGTTTAAAAACCCACGCTCATTTTTATACTTTGACTTATTTGTTAGTTGTTAAGAGCAGCTATAAAATGGATTATCTGTGCCTGTGTTCCCCACAAATATCGAGCCCTGAATTTTAGCGCTATAAGCCCTCAAGCTTACCGCTGAATCACAGGGAAGGGGCTGCTCTTGCGCAGAATTTTCTTTCTGTTAAGATAATAAATTTGTGGAAAACCAATTTTCTAACACGTTTTAGCATTTACGTGTTTTTGTTGTTGTTGTTGTTTTTTGAAAAGTAAAATTCGATTCAAAGTGATACCCCTAGGTTGTTTTGAGTAGAAAATGATCTCAGTAATCGAGTGTCTTTCTTCCATCTTGAGTTTTCGCATATTTTTTTTTATAATTTGTTTAGCACAAAATCATCTGCGTGAAATTTCTTAATGGTAAGTGTATATGCTGATCAGATTTTTTCAGTGTCGTCAATTTTTGCATTTTACAAAAATGTAATTTGAAACTAATGGGGATACCTCACAATAAAAAAATATTTGCATGTCACGTGCACCCTTATATTTCCGAAAACTTAAAACTTGGAATTAAAAAAAAAGGCATAATTAACTTAATGATGAGTCAGTTGAAATGTCTATCTAAAGAAATGTATTTATATGCTTGTTGATGTTTGGTAAATATAGCTTTTAGATCAGTTTTCTCCTTCACGTGATCTCCAAAGTTTCCAACTGGTACTGTTTTTCGTGATGCATTTATATCTTTTGTACCTTGACTCTCTGTCTTGTATCTAATGCAAAAAAATATCCAATAACGTCTTGCTTTGATTGAATCTCCACAACATTAAGGTAGAACTATTTATCATGAGATCTTCACAGTATTTGATGAGAGGGTTCTTTCTTTGAAAAGTGATCGCATTCTTATGGTAAACTTAGCCATTGACAGATAACTTAGAGTAAACTTGGACATTAACAAATAGCTTATGGTAAGCTTGAACATTAACAAATAGCGTATGGTAAACTTTGCTATTGACAAATAGCTTACGGTAAACTTGGACATTAACAAATAGCTTATGGTAAACTTAGCCATTGACAGATAACTTATGGTAAACTTGGACATTAACAAATAGCTTATGGTAAACTTAGCCATTGACAGATAACTTATGGTAAACTTGGACATTAACAAATAGCTTATGGTAAACTTAGCCATTGACAGATAACTTATGGTAAACTTGGACATTAACAAATAGCGTATGATAAACTTTGTTATTGACAGATAACTTATGGTAAACTTGGACATTAACAAATAGCTTATGGTAAACTTGTACATCAACAAATAGCTTATGGTAAACTTGGACATTAACAAATAGCTTATGGTAAACTTGTACATCAACAAATAGCTTATGGTAAACTTGGACATTAACAAATAGCTTATGGTAAACTTGGACATTAACAAATAGCTTATGGTAAACTTGTACATCACCAAATAGACTAAGATCCTCATTATAAAGTGTTTAATAGATATTGTGCAGTGAGGATGAGAACAAATAAGTAGAGAAATAAGAAGCTAGATGTTGGTGAATATTGGTCAAATGACAGCACCTGTAGAAAATAGGGCAGTATTACCGTTGAATCATGATAAAAGAAATTACTTGTTTATAAATTAATAAGTTTATTGATGAGTTACTGAATATTTTAAATACTGTTTCTAATATAGTAGTTCTCAAACAGTGGAGCACATCAGCTATATCCCGTTTCAAATTAAACGCCAGATAAACAACAAAATAAAGGTCTCATAATGTGGTTAGTACTAACCGCAATTTATAACAACAATGAGGTCTGTATAATGAAAATATATATTTCAAGGTAAACAAGCGTTAGATATGAATAAACAAATATGGAAATATGTTCTTTCGGTCGCTGTGGCTCTATTCTTTATTTTCTGTTTTGTAAATAAAATAGGTCAATACTATATGTAAACATTCATGGTGATCGTTGAAAGTCAAAAACTTGACATCTTTTAATAAAGTAGTGGATTCAGTAGAAAGTCATAAACTTGACATCTTTTAATTAAGTAGTGGATTCAGTAGAAAGTCACAAAACTTGACATCTTTTAAAATGTGAAGTTTGTGACTTTCTACTGAATCCACTCCTTATTTAAGGAGTGGATTCAGTAGAAAGTCACAAACTTCACATTATTTAAGGAGTGGAAGTAAATAGACAGTCGGGCAACCAGTACTTTATTATATTCCGGAAAATATAGTTAAAATATAAACTTTTGCTTGAATATGTCATAAAAATTATTTTATTTCTGCTAGCTTTGCCTAGGAAACATCGCTTTAGTTGTGTTACTAGAAGTATTGTAAAATAGACTTTGTCTTAATAAAAGAGTGGACATTAATCCCAGGTCCTCTGTCGACGATCATGCTCATGACTGTTCATGGTTGGTCTGAAACTTTCAATGTGACATGCTTCTGCTAAGGATGATGACCTTTGTCGAATTCAAGTCTTTGAGTGTTATAATGTTCATGGTATCAGGAAATTTGACCAGATTCATTGCTGTGTTGTTGTTTTCCTGGGGGTGAGGGAGGGAGGTAGGCGGTTTCCTTTCATAACCAACGACATTTAATTATGTATGTTAGTAATTAAATAATAAATTGTAACGTGTGTATTTGTAAACACTTATAACAGTTTGATATTGATATATATATATATATATTATATCCACAAAAGAAACTGAAATACAAATGACTGCTCCGAACACTATTTTCTAGTACAAATAGAATATAAAGCCGAAAGTTCATATTCTAACAAATGGGTAAAGCGAATGGTTTCGAGACATAATGATAGAAGTTCTAAAGTTCCACACGAAAGCCTAAAAAGTCTGTTTTTAAATTACGTAGGAATGATTTAACGCCCCCTATGAACATGCCTTGATTTTAGGTCTAGAACTGAAGACTTACTTTTATGCATGCACTATGAATCAGTGTAAACTTTTGATTGTTTACATATATTAGCACTTCTTGTCGGTACATGTATAGATTTCTGTCTAATCTCAACCACTCTCCTATTTCCCGTCCAAGGGTAAAATATTATACCCTTGGACAGGATCCCTCGCCATTGAACAGGATAGCCTACTTTTGGACAGGATTTCCCACCCTTGGACAGGACCTCCCGCCATTGAATGGGAGATCATGTTACGGCTGGAGATCTTGTCCAAGGGAGGGATATCCCGATAAAAAGAGAGAGAGAAAAAGGGAAGAGTGAGAGAACAGATAATTCCTTTTCTAGAGCATGCTGTATTTATGAATGTACAATTTGTATTTTTGTAGATTGTATTTATACTGACATTTTTGTTACGGGACTCCCCATCAAAAGTGTTAAACAAATCAAACATCATTTTTCCAGAAAGGGAAAAATACCCCACATGTTAAATATAAACCAAACGGAATGCTGGGAGTGGCAACTCTTTTTTTTTCGAGAGGGGGATTCAAGGCATATCTATTCTCCCCTCGAACCTAAATTCTGGCTACGGCCATGATTGCAACATTATTCTCATAGCGAGACAAACTGACACTGGGTGGCGCTGAGGTCTATGTCATGTATCCATGAGCATATGTAAATAATGTGGTTAGATGCTTTGTTTATAGACAATAATCGTCATCTGGTAGCAACTGAAGACTAATAAGATTGGATATTGTTGTCATAACTTATAAGTAGAGTTAATCAGAGGTCTTGTCATTATTATATACATTTTGTTATTTACAAAGTTAGGTTTTTCTTTCTGGTTCTTTATCCTAATTTCTGTCTCAAGGTTATATTGTGGAGTTAGAAGTTTGAGGTTCAGTGTAATTTGGGAAATTTCCTTTTTTTTAGGATCCAGAAATTAAGTTTTTCAATCATTCTTAACGTAAAATAAGATTTGTGCCAACTTGAAAAAGATACTATTAATACACTTAATGGAGATTATATATATTAAATTATTTCTCCCGCCTATATGATCTAGTATGATAGAGAAAAACATAATCCTAATGGTAAGTATAAACACACGAACGTATTGTATGAAAGTGTTCGGATAAATAAGGGGCTTCGTAAATTCTGTCCAACCAACCACTAGATGGCGTGATTCATTGCTTCTCTGGAGTTACAGACTAGAACCTCTTAGCAATAAATCTTTAATCTTTTTTTCAACTATATTTCAATTTACTGGTAAATCGCAAAACAGGATAAATACATTGTTTTATTAAATAAATACATTCTAAAAACTAGTTTATTGTCTCTTGGTGTTTTAAGAATTAACTTGTTTACTTGAACTTAGATCCAGTAGTTTAAATTCAGCTTATAGATATAGGGAGGTTATAATATATTTATAAACCAGGCTAAATACATTTTCTTATTAACGTTACGTATATTGTTCTAATAAATTATAAAGTTCTATGTAATTAAAAATAAATTTATTATTTTAAAACTAATATAATTGATTCTTAAATGTTAGGCTTAACAGTAACAGTGTTAACAATAGGCTGCTTGTATTGAGTATTTATTTCTAGGCTATAAGTATAAATACAATGGTTTGAGACTAGTGTAGGAGTTAAACGTTCACAGCTTGTTAGGTGTAATGGGTGCAATGCGTGGGTGCAAACTTGGGAACTCGAGAACGGAATGTACTTTTAAGGAAGCTTGTAATGAAGATGTGCAATTTGTATGTAGAGTTTGTAGGTTGGAGTAGAAGTTAGAGACAATCATGATTAAAATAGAGGCAATAGATAAGGAGAAGTGTAGATTGTGTAAAATGGCAGCATGATTTCAGGAGGAGCTTAAGACTTTACATGCAAGAAATACATCAGCTATCAATGATTTTCAGGAAGTTAGAAAAAGTAAAATTATAGTAAAAAAGTAGTGAATTTAGTTATAATGAACCTATTCTGTTGAGCAACAAATTTCAGCCCTTGGCTTCTGCAGATGAGGAA
>NW_013668849.1:104915-109819 GCF_000517525.1 Limulus polyphemus
TATTGTAATGCTAGAAGTATAAAAAATAAAATAGATGACTTTAGAGCACTGGTAGGATTGGAGGATTTTGATATAATGGGAATATCTGAAACATGGTTAAACGTAGATGATTTTTATGACAGAAATTTATTTGAAATACAGGATTACAGGTTATTTAATAGGGATACAGTATTAAAGAGGGGGAGAGGCTTTATATGTAAAATGTGAGATACATCCTGTTGAAGTTGAGGATATCAAGGATAATAGCAAGGAGATTGAATCCATTTGGGTTTCTATTAGTGGATATAATGGGAAAAGGCTTTTAGTGGAAATTTGTTACAGACTATCGAATGATACTGATGAAATTAGTGAGAAACTTTATAATGAGATTAAGATTTAAGCCATTAATGAAGTCATAATTATGAGTGATTTTAATTTCAGGCATATAGATTGGGAAATTCTAGAGTCAAACCATGAGAGAGAAAGATTTTTGGAAACTGTTCAGCATGGCTTTCTTCACCAATTAGTCTAGTAACCTACTAGAAACAATGCTATTTTAGATTTATTGTTAACTTCAAATATAGAAATGATTGAGAGGGTCGAAATTGGAGAACATCTTGGTGCAAGTGATCATTGCTCTATTCGGTTCAATGTTTTGCTGCATATGGAGTAAGAAATAATGATATTTTGGTTACAAATTTCAAAAAATCCAATTACTTGGAGACAGTGATCAGATGTGGAAAAGTTTTAAAGATTAATTTCTAAATATTCAAGGTGAACACGTTCCTTATAGAAAGAAAAGAGTAGCTGCAAGTTAAAAACCAGATTGGCCCACAAAGAGTCAATGAGATAAAATTAAAGAAAAAGCTGATGAAATAGGAAATTAAGACATCAAAAAGGATGTATGAGAAAAGGTTGGCTGAAAATGTAAAAGTTAACTCTAAGTATTTCTTTAAATACATTAAGGGTAAATAAAATGATAGGATAGAGGTAGAACACCTGAGGGATAATAAAGGAAGGCTAGTGTTTGATGATTGTTAGATGGTTGGGTTATTAAATTTTGTTTTTTCTTCGTTTTTTACTAACAAAGATCTTGAACAGTTGATAGATGGAAACGAGATCAAACAAGATGACTGCATTAATTCTGAACTGATTAAGAAAAATTGAGAATTTTAAAAAAAACATAAAGCTACTGGGCCAGATAATATTTCCCCAAGGGTTTTGAAGGAGGTTAATGATTGGATATATGAGCCACTTACCACTATTTTTTGTCAGTTCTTGAATAGTAAGCATGTACCAGAGGATTGGAAGTTAGCTAATGTAACTCCTCTTTTCAAGGGAGGTGATAGAAATTCCTGGTAATTATAGACCTATTAGTCTTACATCAGTTGTGGGAAACGTTTTAAAAAATCTAATAAAAAAGGCTTTGCAAAGTCATTGAAAACACACTTTAGAATTTTATTGGATAGTTAACATGGCTTCACTAAGGGAAAATCTTGCCTTATAAATCTTTTGACATTCTTTGAAAAGGTTACTGCTTACGTAGATGATGGTAAGGGTGTAGATTTGGTGTATCTGGATTTTCAGAAAGCCTTTGACAAGGTGCCACATAAAAGGCTTTAAAAATTATCTCTATAGATGTGAGGGATAAGTTAGCTAATTGGATAGAAGAGTGGCTGAATGGAAGAAAGTAGAGGGTTGTTATAAAGGGAGTTCAGTCAAACTGGATTAATGTTACAAGTGTGGTACCTCAGGGCTCAGGCTTAGGACCTTTTGCTCTTTTTGATTTACATCAATGACATAAATAAAGGAATTGTCAATAAATGACTTATATTTGCTTTATATATTAAGGTCTTGTGTGTTGCTAGCTGTGAAGAAGATACTACTGATTTACAAAAGAAATTAGATCATTTAGTGAGTTGGCCAAATAAATAGCAAATGGATTATCATACTTTGAATTATAAGTATAATTTGGATGGGAATAACCATGGCAGTGTTATGAAGGAAAGGAATATTGGTGTAATAGTCGATCAGTCTCTAAAGCCATCCAAGCAGTGTGCTGTTGCTAGTGGTAGAACAATTAGGATTTTAGGTTGTATCTACAGAAATATTGAATACAAGTCTAAAGAGGTTATAATTTCATTGTACAGGTCACTGGTTAAGGCAAATTTGGAATATTATGTTCAGTCTTGAGCTTCTTACCTTAGGAAAGACATTGAGTTGTTGGAAAATGTTCAGAGAAGTGTTAATAGAATGGTGCATAGGATGGAGGGATTGTCATACGAGGAGAAGCTGAAAATTCTCAAACTGTTTTCTCTTGAAAATAGAAGAGTTAGGGGGATCTGATGGAGGTGTTTAAGATTGTAAAAGGAATTGATAGTGTTGATGCATCATCTTTTTCCATATTTAACAGTGAGAATAGTAGACTAGGAGACACAAATGTAATTTTAGAAAGGGAGGAGTCATTTTCAGCTAAGACAGTTTCATTTTTTTAAAAGGGTGGATGTTGTAGAGGCAGTAAATCTAAGTGAGTTTAAGAAAGAGCTTGATAAGTAAATGAATGATAAGGGCTAGCTTTATAGGATGGAACAGCCGAGATGAACCAATAAGCTCATTGTTGTTCCTAAACATTATGTTATATTATGTTAATCCGAAATATTTAAACAGCAACATTGAAAAACGGTTTTAATAATAATTAATTGCATTATTAAGAAAATATATTAAATATTGTTTTCCAAATGAGTAATATATGACACAAATGTTTTATCTTTTTTATTAGCTTTATCTTAAAGAAACGTAATCAAACTTTTTGGTTCATTTTGGTTAAATGGTTCGTTGTTTGTGCATAAGTGTCAAATCTTGTTTTATTTTTATATAACTTCGTCATGTATAATATTATTCCTGCTGGTATCAATACCCTAACAACGACTGTTACGATAAATGAATAAATTATGATGTTAAAATTGTTTTTAGATACTTCAGAGGCGTTAAAAGAATTTAGTGATCCTTCTATTGAAACCTGAATTCGCTGTTGGCATATTCGTTTATTCCAGAGGCGAAACTTAATGTGTTAAAAGAATTTAGTGATCCTTCTATTGAAACCTGAATTCACTATTGACATATTAGTTTATTCCAGAAGCGAAACTTAAGGTGTTAAAAGAATTTAGTGATCCTTCTATTGAAACCTGAATTCGCTGTTGGCATATTAGTTTATTGCAGAGGCGAAACTTAAGGTGTTAAAAAATTAGTGATCCTTCTATTGAAACCTGAATTCCCTGTTAGCATATTAGTTTATTCCAGAGGCGAAACTTAAGGTGTTAAAAGAATTTAGTGATCCTTCTATTGAAACCTGAATTCACTGTTGGCATATTAGTTTATTCTAGAGGCGAAACTTAAGGTGTTAAAAAATTTAGTGATCCTTCTATTGAAACCTGGATTCACTGTTGGCATATTAGTTTATACCGGAGGCGAAACTTAAGGTGTTAAAATTATTTAGTGATCCTTCTATTGAAACCTGAATTCCCTGTTAGCATATTAGTTTATTCCAGAGGCGAAACTTAAGGTGTTAAAAGAATTTAGTGATCCTTCTATTGAAACCTGAATTCACTATTGGCATATTAGTTTATTCCAGAGGCGAAACTTAAGGTGTTAAAAGAATTTAGTGATCCTTCTATTGAAACCTAAATTCACTGTTGGCATATTAGTTTATTCTAGAGGCGAAACTTAAGGTGTTAAAAGAATTTAGTGATCCTTCTATTGAAACCTGGATTCACTGTTGGCATATTAGTTTATTCCAGAGACAAAAATAAGGTACTGAAATAATCTACTGATCCTTCTATTGAAACCTGGATTACCAAAAACATGTTAGCAGAATATTAGGGTATAAGTAGTGATAGTTAGTATAATGTAAGCGCTTCAGTTTTAACTTGTTATATTTATCTTGTCAACTGTTCAACCAAACAGTTTAAAATAAAAAGTGTTTCATTCTGCTTTTACATTCACATTTAAAATAATCACGACAGTTGCAAACAAATTATGTTTATTCACCTCTTCTGGTAATGACAGGAAATAAACTATGTAAAAACACAACGAGTGCACGATAATACCACTTGTATGAAAATTAGAGTAATTTCACCTTAAATCCTTCTTTTATTCATACTTAGTTTTTTATTCAAACAAGTTTATTCTCTGTTTGATTGTCTCTTTTTATTAAGTATTAATTATGTTATTATGAATTTTAAGAAAAATATTGCTTTTACAATTAAAAAAAAATACACAAGCGTTTGGACGCTAGGGTAAGCACCGTCACTTCTCATTAATGTAATACTAGGGTTAAGTGAAGTGTTTAGTTTGAATATGTAGATGTTCAAAAAGGTTGTTATTTTCCCGCTTCTCGCGCTAGATTAGGACAAAGTGTTAATATATCCAGTCTTTCGAAATTAATAATTCTCAATCATTATTCGTCATGCTATCGGTATCGGAATTTAACTATCGCAGAATTAGGGCGTACTGGTAAGGTAAGTAGAATACTAAGCAACTGACAAAAATCACTCGTGTCGTGTGGGATCAAACTTGTAGCGTACTTTAAATTTTAATCAATTCACCAAAGTTCTTAAAATCTTGTCGCCCAACGACGGTACGTCTTCTTTCCCTTTTCAAAGTCGGCCATCTTTTTTTTAAAGCTACGAAAGGATTATTTACTGGTGAGATTAGCACATCTGCATACACAACAGGAAGGGAAGAGAAACCAGTCCATAAATATTCCTTTACAGTCGTCTTCAGGATCGTAAGCTAGCAGTCTGTGCCACTTGTACTTCTGTTCACACGAACAATCGTCCGTACATCTCTTTGTCTGCCCTGATCTAGACCTAGACAAAGTAACCATGGAAAAATGTTTTTTAAAATGTAAGTTTCTATGGAGTATA
>NW_013668849.1:110819-113322 GCF_000517525.1 Limulus polyphemus
ATTATTTAGGAGCATTATAAATATTATAGTTTTAAAGTAAAAACTACTATTGTTACAAATAACACATTCAATTGAACTAAACTATGCATGCCTATTTAAGTATATTTACACATGGCTTGTGTATATCGTATATATATATATACATACATATTATTCATACCTTCGGTGTATAGGACGCAAGCAGAATTTGACATCAAATTTTGGGGTAAAAAAGTGCGTCTTATACACCGAAAAATACGGTTGAGTATTAATAAATATTCAACAGTTTAATCTTACTCTTAAGAAATACAAATATAACACATAAAACTGAGAACTTTAGTCGTCAATTTAATGTTTCGATCAAAGGCATCAAATTACTTCTGTATTCATTAAAGATGTGAATAAATTATTTATTGCGACAGGTTTTCACTATTTATATGACACCCTACAAACAAAAGTACTTATTTTACTATTCTTATTATAAACAGGGCCGGTTTGAGTTATCTGAACAACTGTTGCATAGTAGGAGTTCGGTTTGAAAATTAATTTCAACCAAACGAGGATTAACGTTTGAACTTCCAACTTTGTTTTCATAGTTCACGTTTGTTAGAAAGGGTGTTTGTCGGTAGATGAATAAAATATAGCTTGTAAATATCCGTTTATTGTTGCTATTGCATCTATTGTTCGTTAATAGATTAGAATTATTGTTGTAGTTTTCTTTTTTATAACTGAATGTCTGGATGAACAGAACCTTTCTGTAACTGAAACTGTATTTGTAATTCACAAAGTTGGTTCCTATTTTTTATTGTTGGGTGTCTGGATGAATAGAATCTTTCTGTAACTGAGACTGTAGACATAATTCATAGTGTTGTTTCCTGTTTCTTATT
Organism: Limulus polyphemus; assembly: GCF_000517525.1. Lineage (NCBI taxonomy): Eukaryota > Metazoa > Arthropoda > Merostomata > Xiphosura > Limulidae > Limulus > Limulus polyphemus. Next base: position 111,686 of record NW_013668849.1, read on the forward strand.
GTTGGGTGTCTGGATCAATAGAACATTTCTGTAACTGAGACTGTAGACAGAATTCATAGTGTTGTTTCCTGTTTCTTATTGTTGGGTGTCTGGATGAATAGAATCTTTCTGTAACTGAGACTGTTGACAGGTAGACAGAATTCATAAGACACCCAACAATAAGAAACAGGAAACAACACATTCTATTCATCCTTTCTGTAACTGAACTGTAGACAGAATTCACAGTGTTGTTTCGTGTTTCTTATTGTTGGGTGTCTGGATGAATAGAATCTGTTTCATACAGTTCTGATTCTTGTAGAAATTGTACCTGACAATTTCAATATTTTTGTGGGAAAAACGTTCCCGTGTCAGCTAGGCCTTTAATGAATATGAATATTAGCAAAACTAATCTACCGTTATTACTTCATTATTACAAAATAATAATGTGATCAAATTGATATTTATATAAACAAAACTAAACTGTAGTATAGCCTTTTACTCACAGATCTATTTCTCGAGGATTGTTCATTATTATTCAACTGGGCATTTTAAACGGCAAACGCTCGGTTAATATTTCTAGTGACCTTTGCAGACTCCTGCAACTTTTTTATCCTAGAAAATTTGTACTTTTGGCATCCACTGGCTTGTCTCCTCTTTTCAGACTGTTGTCAGGCCCAAGACTTGCTTAAACTTTGCAGTCATTTCATGATTTTCCTCAGATTTTTATACAAAATACAGAGCTATTAGGTAATAGTCAGCAGAGAAGTATGGTGCTGTAACTTGTGTGTACGCTTAAGCAGCGTGCAGTCATGTTCGGTCACGCTTGAACAGATCTGCGAAAGTATCTAGGCCTATATCTAGATATTGGTTTACAGAATGTGATGCTTTTGGCTGTTTAAAACACTTCCCTCAAAAGGTTATGAATATGTTTTATATTTACCTGTGGCAAGGCCTGTAAAAAGAGTATAAATATTGGCTGTATATTATTGTTCTAAATATATTCTATGTTTATTATAGTGTTCTACATCAATTTAGCCATTAGAGATAGATAAAAAAATCACGGGTTTAAATTTTATTAAATAGTAAGTATTAAATTTGAGGGGGCACCACTGATCGAATTCTAGGTTTTTTTCCGGTTTCACAGCGGTCAACCCACCATTGGTTTTGTACATATCTTCTAGACAGTGATTACAGAGAGTACATCGAAAAGTAACTTGCCAAAGCTAAAATACATCAAAATACTTGGTTATATCCTAAAGAGACACTATTAAAACATGTATTCACAAAATACTGGGGCATTTCCTAAAGAGATATTATTAAAACATGTATTCACAAAATACTGGGACATTTCCTAAAGAGACATTATTAAAACACGTATTCACAAAATACTGGGTTATATCCTAAAGAGACATTATTAAAACATGTATTCACAAAATACTGGGACATTTCCTAAAGAGACATTATTAAAACACGTATTCACAAAATACTGGATTATATCCTAAAGAGACATTATTAAAACACGTATTCACAAAATACTGGGTTATATCCTAAAGAAACATTATTAAAACACGTATTCACAAAATTCTGAGGTATATCCTAAAGAAACATTATTAAAACACGTATTCACAAAATACTGGGATATATCCTAAAGAGACATT
>NW_013668849.1:113343-120379 GCF_000517525.1 Limulus polyphemus
AACACGTATTCACAAAATAACTGGATTATAATACCTAAAGAGTACATTATTAAACACGTATACACAAATACTGGTTATATCCTAAAGAAACATTATTAAAACACGTATTCACAAAATTACTGAGGTATATCCTAAAGAAACATTATTAAAACACGTATTCACAAAATACTGGGATATATCCTAAAGAGACATTATTAAAACACGTATTCACAAAATACTGGGGTATATCCTAAAGAGACATTATTAAACACGTATTCACAAAATACTGGGATATATCCTAAAAAGACAATATTAAAACATGCATTCACAAAATACTGGGGTATATCCTAAAGACACGTTATTAAAACATGCATTCACAAAATACTGGGATATATCCTAAAGAGACATTATTAAAACACGTATTCACAAAATACTGGGGTATATCCTAAGAGACAATATTAAAACATGCATTCACAAAATACTGGGATATATCCTAAAGAGACATTATTAAAACATGAACTACTCCTACAACATGAACTGCTCCTACAAGATAAACTACTCCTACAATATGAACTGCTCCTACAAGATAAACTACTCCTACAACATGAACTGCTCCTACAAGATAAACTACTCCTACAACATGAACTACTCCTACAAGATAAACTACTCCTACAACATGAACTGCTCCTACAACATAAACTTTTACAACATGAACTACTCCTACAAGATAAACTACTCCTACAACATGAACTACTCCTACAAGATAAACTACTCCTACAACATGAACTGCTCCTACAACATAAACTTTTACAACATGAACTACTCCTACAACATGAACTACTCCTACAACATGAACTGCTCCTACAACATGAACTGCTCCTACAACATGATTTTTTTGTGCTGAATTTCGCATAAAGCTACTTTAGGACTATCTGCGCTAGCTGTTGTGACGGATTTATTATTATATATTTATTTTAATATTTATGTTTGTTTAAATTCAATGTATATTTAGAAATGTACATAACTTATACTGTTAAATATGTATTGCAAAACTCCCGCCTCTTCTCTAAAGTTGTAGAATATTCTCAAGTGTAAGAATCAACAACATATATGTACGTAAACGCTAGTGTAGCTTTGTATTGTTACGTAATCTGAATTTTCGAGAAACTCACCATAAGCCTATAAATATAACCAACGCATGCGCCAAAAAACAATATACATTACTATAAACCTCGGAAGCTATAACTGTGATTAACGCTTATTAATCGGGAACTTCAAATATATTGACCAGGAACGCTTATAAATTTCGAACATTACAAATCATCCAATCTCAGTGTATTCACATCGGACATTAGTACTTTTACGAAAACATTACCTAACGTCACAGGTAAAAGAAACTCGACCTGCAATCGGCGTGTGATCAGCGAGAAATACAGGGCTAGCTAGCTCCCTATTAAGTGAATTGTACCTACGTCAACTGGAAATTAAGTTCCAGACCAGAAAGAAGACTTTATATTGCTTGTAAGTTTGTAAGACATAAATCATTGTTTGTAATAACCGTTATTGTAAATTGTATTAGTGTTTGTGTATTACAATATATTTGTATTAAAAAAGAAAACTGTGTGTAGCAATCTTGTTGGCAAATATCATAAATTATTTTACTACTAAATTTAAATTATCATTTAGCTCGGTTTCAGGCCATTCGAAATTGTAATACGTAACACTGTCCCTAATTAACACGTGATAGACTAGATTGAAGGCAGTTAGTCAACACGATCCACCGCTAACTCTTTTACCAACCAAGTGGAATTATAACGACTCCACGGACGAATATTTTCAATGACGGGATTCGAACCCGCAAATTGCAAGTCGAGCGCCCTAAACACCTGGTCATGCCAAGTAACGGTGCAAGACAGCGTATGTGATGAAATTATAGCAATTTTTGTTAGATAAAATTAAACAAGTTTTATGTTTTTATACGTCTGTGGTGTTTGTATAAGCTTTAAATACAGTTGTCATCTTTCATGGTGCTCGTATAAGCTTTAAATACGGTGGTTATCTTTCACGGTGTTCGTATAAGCTTTAAATACGGTGGTTATCTTTCATGGTGTTCGTATAAGCCTTAAATACAGTGGTTATCTTTTATTGTGTTTGTATAAGCTTCAAATATAATCCACCTCTTATCTATGGTTATCGTTCATGGTGTTCGTACAACCCTTAAATACAGCTCAGCCCTTCTACGGTTATCTTTCGTGGTGTTCGTATAAGCTTTAAATACAGCCCAGCTCTTGTCTATGATTATCTTTCATGGTGTTCGTATAAGCTTTAAATACAGCCCAGCTCTCGTCTATGGTTATCTTTTATGGTGCTCGTATAAGCCTTAAATACAGCTCAGCTCTCGTCTATGGTTATCTTTCATGGTGTTCGTATAAGCTTTAAATACAGTTGATATATTTCATGGTGTTCGTATAAGCTTTAAATACAGCCCAGCTTTCGTCTATGGTTATCTTTCATGGTGTTCGTATAAGCTTTAAATACAGCCCAGCTCTCGTCAATGGTTATCTTTCATGGTGTTCGTATAAGCTTTAAATACAGCCTATTTCTCTTCTTTTTCTGACTTTTAACACATTTAAATAGTTTTGCTATAATAATACATCACGTTCTATTGTTATGCTATTGTTTTAACGTGGGAGACAACTTCATTCCAAAACGACACCGTGGATTTCCATGTTCGTTGATTATACATAAATGAAACCAGTAGTTCGTTCGTTCCTGGCAGTAAAATATTACCAGGGGTAGATTAATGAGTAATCTAACCCAACTATAGCTTACCCCCCCCAAAAAAAAAGATTACTATTGATAATTCACAGTTTTCTTCCCTAATAGACCAGTTTCAACTTACTATCTATGAATATGCAGTTCAATTATAAAATCGTTCTTGTATATTGTTATATGAATAAACGTTTTGTGCTGTTATTGTACTGGTTTTGTTTCTCTAATTTGGAATGTTCGATATGAAAATACTATTGGTATTAGTTTATCGAACGCTGATTTCCATATAAATATACTAGTCAAAACTGCAGATTTAAATGTATTCATTGGTCACAACATGTACTTGTATACTTCTTGTTGAATAGATTGTTAAAGGTGTTGAGTGTTACAATGGTTTGTATCGCTGAGTTTGGTCTTAAAACTTACCCGCATACTTATTGTTGAAGGTGTTGAGTGTTAACAATGGTTCGTATCACTGAGTTTGGTCTTAACACTTACCCGCATACTTATTGTTGAAGGTGTTGAGTGTTACAATGGTTTGTATCGCTGAGTTTGGTCTTAAAACTTACCCGCATACTTATTGTTGAAGGTGTTGAGTGTAACAATGGTTCGTATCACTGAGTTTGGTCTTAACACTTACCCGCATACTTATTATTGAATAGATTGTTGAAGGTGTTGGGGGTTAACATTGATTTTAACACTTACCGACATAATTCCTTTAGAATAGATTGTTGAAGGTGTTGAGTGTTAACAATGGTTCGGATCACTGAGTTTGGTCTTAACACTTACCCGCATACTTCCTTTTGAATAGATTGTTGAAGGTGTTCAGTGTTAACAATGGCTCGTATCACTGAGCTTGGTCTCAACATTTACCGACATACTTCCTTTTGAATAGATTGTTGAAGGTGTTCAGTGTTAACAATGGTTCGTATCACTGAGCTTGGTCTCAACACTTACCCGCATACTTATTGTTGAATAGATTGTTAAAGGTGTTGGGGGTTAACATTGATTTTAACACTTACCGACATACTTCCTTTAGAATAGATTGTTGAAGGTGTTGAGTGTTAACAATGGCTCGTATCACTGAGTTTGGTCTCAACACTTACCCGCATACTTCTTGTTGGATAGCTTGTTGAAGGTGTTGAGTGTTAACAATGGCTCGTATCTTTCCTGCACTGTTGGAAGCCCAGTATGGTGTCACTATTTCTACCGCTGACTCACAAACGTCCACTCTGTCCGAAACATAAATATGATAACGATTATTTTATTGTTAAACTTACGAACGTCCACTCTGCTTGATAACAGGTTAAACATGAAGTTTTATGGCTTATTGAGACACGATAGGCTTAACTGTTAGGTTGAATTTTGATCTGAATACATGAACACTTTAAACATTCGCTAAATGTTAGATCATATTTGTATATAATTATTTACCAGTAGAACTATCATTTAATAGTTTAGACTAAATATTATATTGGTTATTCAGCAAGTGGATACTCTTGTGGTTGATTAGAGGTTCTCGATCTGAATGACAAGTATCATTTATTGTGTATTATTCAGTTGATAAATATTCATTCACAAAAGTTGTGGGTTTTTCTATTCGATCATTCAAAACACGTGATTTACTCAACACAACCAATACAAAGGCTTCTCTTCTTTTTAAACTAGGATAAAGGTACGAGGTACCAGTTCTACTCAACACAAGAAAACTGGTAAAATAGAATTGGTCTTATCATCAAACACAGGGACTGGTAAAATAGAACTGATCGTATTATCAAACACGGACAGTGGTAATATATAACTGGTCTTATCATCAAACACATGAACTGGTAAAATAGAACTGGTCGTATCATCAAACACAGGGACTGGTAAAATAGAACTGGTCTTATCATCAAACACATGAACTGGTAAAATAGAACTGGTCGTATCATCAAACACGGGGACTGGTAAAATAGAACTGGTCGTATCATCAAACACGGGGACTGGTAAAATAGAACTGGTCGTATCATCAAACACGGGGACTGGTAAAATAGAACTGGTCGTATCATCAAACACGGGGACTGGTAAAATAGAACTGGTCGTATCATCAAACACGAGGACTGGTAAAATAGAACTTGTCGTATTATCAAACACGGGGACTGGTAAAATAGAACTGGTCGTATCATCAAACACGAGGACTGGTAAAATAGAACTTGTCGTATTATCAAACACGGGAGACTGGTAAAATAGAACTTGTCGTATCATCAAACACATGAACTGGTAAAATAGAACTTGTCGTATCATCAAACACATGAACTGGTAAAATAGAACTGGTCGTATCATCAAACACGGAAACTGGTAATATATAACTGGTCGTATCATCAAACACGGAAACTGGTAATATATAACTGGTCTTATCATCAAACACGGGTACTTTAAACATACCAGCTAACCCTATATGTTGTAAGTTTGTCAGAACTGGTCCAAATGGGAGAGAAGCTTACCATTTATATCGAATATCTCAACAATGGGCACTTCGCGGTGATCGAACCTCAGATTCTAGCGACATAAGCTCTAGTGCTAACCTTAGGCTAAGGCGGTATATAGGGAGAAATAGTTTTTTTCATTGCTCACCTGTGATTCTAGGTTCTCATTTTTTGACCTAACACTAAAACACGAACTTTGTAACACACATAACTCTCTACTATAGAAACACATACTTATCTGAAGATGTGCTGTAAGTGTTTCGATTGGCGGCTCTCTCTGATCTTGTATGAAGTGTATGACCATCATACGTTTCAAACTGGTTTGGAAATGTTACTGTATAGTTGTCTCCTGCAGAAAAGTTGTAATCCCCAAACATACGTCGAATCAAAGCCTTATTATCGTCAATGAATTCTTCAATCCTCTCACTATTGGATGAAATTCAAGATAAACAAGTACCATAGTTTATTTACTGACTTTCAGTTTAACTTGACAGTTATTTAAAATCACTACCAAACAAAGGAGAATGAACAATTACAAAATAAGCAATGTTTGAAAACTTTGTTTAAAAAACATAATTCAAGCAGAATACATAAAACATGAACCAAACAGAATACAGAAAACATGAACCAAACAGAATACACAAAACATGAACCAAACATAATACAGAAAACATGATTCAAGCAGAATACACAAAACATGAACCAAACAGAATACAGAAAACATGAACCAAACAAAACACATAAAACATAAACCAAACAAATTACACAAAACATGAACCAAGCAGAATATACAAAACGTGATTCAAGCAGAATACGTAAAACATGAACCTAACAGAATACACAAAACATTAAAAATGGTTTTCTGATCATTTTAACTGAATCTTTAAAATCAATTTTCAGTCATTTTAGTGAAATGTGTGCGATTCGAGATGTTTTGTATTCACAAAGTATGTGGTTGTTGCCTGTAGCTTTGTGTCATCTGAGATAATCTCTTTACTCCTAGACGCCATCAGGCGGCAAAGAAAGGAGTCAATATCTCAAAATAAAAATTTCTTTCTTTGTTGTTAGGAGCATAGCTACAATGGGCTATCCCCACCACGGGTATCAAAACCCGGTTTTAGCAATTATAAGCCTTCAGACTGGGGGCGCAAACAGTAATAAAAGGGACCTAAAAGCTTCCTACTGCGATCATCAAAATAAGACACACCAGATTTGAGTGTGAAAAATGAATTGAATAAGGAAATAACGAAAATAACTGTTTGTACTTATTCCAGATTCCATACAGAATGAGTTAACAGAGCAAGACAAGGTCATTGTAAAACAAATAAAACCATCCAATTTGTTCATAACTTGAAATATTTATTAATTAACTTCGAAATCAAGATTTATGAAAGTTCATATTGTTACACACAGTAGTACCTTCAATCACCAATAACACTGGGTTCGTAGCATTGGGTAAATAAAGTTTTATAAGAGAAATAATGACAGGTTTAGTTTTAATCAACATTTCCTTGTCAGGCACCATTACAATATTACCCTAACAGAGAACAACACGTTTTCCGTGTTAGACACCATTACAATATTACCCTAACAGAGAACAACAACTTTCCACGTTAGGCACCCTTTACAATATTACCCTCACAGAGAACAACAACTTTCCCACATCAGGCACCATTACAATATTACCCTAACAGAGAACAACAACTTTCCACGTTAGGCACCCTTTACAATATTACCCTCACAGAGAACAACAACTTTCCCACATCAGGCACCATTACAATATTACCCTAACAGAGAACAACAACTTTCCACGTTAGGCA
>NW_013668849.1:121211-122254 GCF_000517525.1 Limulus polyphemus
TAACTTTTGGTGATAGGAGTAAACTGTTATCCATATTGAAGGCCTGATTAACACATAAAGAATCATTCCTAAAAGTATTGTTAAATAAACACTCACTTTGGATACTTGTTTCCCGGAGTTGGACAGTACAGTTGATTCAAACGACGTATGCATGGATATCCACGAATTATTTCTCCTCGAATTTCTAGTCCCAGAGTCAGAGACAAAGTGGCTAAAAATATCTGTGTAAAGAATTTCAAGATTGATTTTATTAAATGATATCCAATCTAAAAATTGATTAATGTTTTTTTAAACGTTGAGACGAAATTGAGAATTGTTTGAATAGACATTATTCACCCCATAAATTAAGGTTAACCGATTTTTCCACTTACTTAGTTTCCAAGATATTGGGTAAGAATAAATATCTTAACAATTATGGTTAACTGAGTTTTCTATTTAATTTCCAAGGCATTGGATAAAAATTAATATCTTAACAATTCAATAATAATGAAGTAGCGAATAATTTTTCTTAGTTGTTTTTAATTAACTGAACTTACTATAACTGCAGTAAGATATTCCTGGTCATATTTGATACATGTAATATATTAACTGTAGTAAAGTATACCTGGTCAGACTTAATAATATATTAACTGAATTTACTGTAACTGTAGTAAAGTATACCTGGTTCGACTTAATAATATATTAACTGAACTTACTATAACTATAGTCAAGTATTCCTGATCAGACTTAATAATATAGTAACTGAAATTACTATAACTGCAGTAAAGTATACCTGGTCAGACTGAATAATATATTAACTGAACTTACTATAACTGCAGTAAAGTATTCCTGATCAGACTTAATAATATAGTAACTAAGCTTCATATTAGCAATATAGTAACTGTACTTCATATTAGTAATATAGTAGCTGTACTTCATATTAATAATATATTAACTGTACTTCATATTAATAACATAGTAACTGTACTTCATATTAACAATATAGTAACTGTACTTCATATTAACCTATATAGTAACTGTACTTCATATTAACAATATAGTAA
>NW_013668849.1:123055-132584 GCF_000517525.1 Limulus polyphemus
CTTCATATTTTTACTTCACCAACACAACTACATTAATTACTCTTCATAGTTTTACTTCACTAACACAACTACATTAATTACTCTTCATAGTTTTACTTCACTAACACAACTACATTAATTACTCTTCATAGTATTACTTCACTAACACAACTACATTAATTACTCTTCATATTATTACTTCACTAACACAACTACATTAATTACTCTTCACATTTTTACTTCACTAACACAACTACAAAGTTCTGATTTATCTATTTTTATTTAAGTTTAAATTTTCTACGCACTTGAGAAATGTGGTGTGAAAATCTTTGGTAAAACTAAAAGTGAAGCCTTACACAGATAATCGTTCGAAAAGGCAATATTTTTGTGAGCTTGGGCATTATGCTAGACTCTTAGGTTGTATCTCTGTAGTTCTTTAAATACGGACAGATGTTACAATTATATCACTATTTGTCTATCAGATGGTTCGCGTAAGTATACACTTGACCACACGACCACCTGGTGGAAACAAGTAGTAGCTAAGATGTTCTATTGGTCCGGTCTAATGAGTTTTCAATGTCTTTAGGTGTTCGACTAACGCTTTCCCTGAAGAGTTCGTCTTTTAAATTGCTAAGTTACTCGCAAAATATAGTAAAAACTCACTTCTATCACGTCTGGACAAACACAGCAAAACAACGACTTAAGTCATACATTTACGAAAAGGCACGAATACAACGGATCCTGATGCCTCAAAACAGGCTCAGAACATTAAGGCCGGAGGTGCTCTATAAGAGAGACAGTCAAATCCCGCTATTCGATCAAACAAGGGTAGCCCAAGAGTTGGTGGTTGGTGCTGTTGACTATCTGCCTTCCCTCTAATCTGTCAGTTCAAAATTAGGGACGATTATGCGCATATAGCCCATATATAGCTATAATTTCATTCTCTTTTAGATATACAATTATATAATTAATATTTGAATCCGTCGATACTTGATGAACTCCCATAATTACAGAAATAATAAAAACAAATATTTAATTAATCATTACGATTGTTTCGCTAGCGAATTATTAATAAAATTATTATGTTTATTATCTAATAAATTCGGCTTCTTCTCTTGCTACATAATTCGAGCCTATATTCGCTATTTTAGGCCTAACAACATATATATATATGGAACGTTATTAACTTCACGTTGCTCTGCCTTCTTCTAAGCTTGTTAAGCCTAAATAAGGGTGTGGAATACTAAAGATGCTTCTTAAGTAAATGAGCTGGAATTAAAACAAACAATTCCGAGCGAACAAGAATAAACACTAGTAGGGAGTTCCATAACACAAGAAACGTTAGCCACCGAAAGAAAAGTCCCGAACGATAAAAAAAAAAAAAATCTTTCTGAAATGTTTGAAAAGAAACCATATCAAACAACTTAATAAGCACAGAGCTTAAGAAGGAAACACTGGAGGTGGCTCATTTTAAGGCTAGTTGTTTGCACGAGGTGTCCATTGGTAGCTCTACTCGAATCCAGGTGTTTACTTGGCTGTGTCAGAATTCGATCATCCAAAGCCACGAGAAGGGAAGATCCGAGAAGGACCCACTTACTTTATTTTTAGGCACGTCTAGTACTAAACCTAAGGCAAAAATGGAGTTGTGAAACACACGTGAGAGATATAGTTAGATTAGGTTTAAAATAACGCTTTACCGAATGAATTGGCTTCAAAACGGAAACCTATTTTATGCCACAAAGTCTACGAATTTTCCAGTCTATTTACAAATAATTCTATGTAAAGTATAATTATCAAATACGAAACAGATAAACGCACTAGAAAAGTTAAAACTGTTTGTTATCGAAATAAATATTACGACAAAAGAGAAAAGGAAAACATATGGTACAAAAAATAAAGAACATTAATTGATTGCAATATACCAAACAGACTGTCATTTCTCAAACACATTTACACCAAAAAATAAAGTGTTAAACTTATAACTAAAGCATAAGGAAAGTAAAGTTTAAAACTAAAGTATAAGAACAAAACTAAAAAGTAAAATTTTAAACTAAAGAATAAATACAAGATTGCAAAAAAAAAGAAAATATAAGCAAATTAATGAAAAGAACAACAAAAGAAACAACAAAATAAGTTTATTTCTCTTCTCATATCACATCAAAATACGTCCAGAAGTATTCTTTCACTACCTCATTACTGACCATATGGAGGAAGGAACATCGAAATACGTCCAAGAGTATTCTTTCACCACCTCATTACTGACCATATGGAGGAAGGAACATCGAAATACGTCCAGAAGTAATATTTTACTACCACATTACTGACCATATGAAGGAAAGAACATCGAAATAAGTCCAGAAGTATTCTTTCCCCACCTCATCAATGACCATATAAAGGAAATAACATCGAAATACGTCCAAGAGTATTCTTTCACCATTAAATTACTGACCATATGGAGGAAAGAACATCGAAATACGTCCAGAAGTAATATTTTACCACCACATTACTGACCATATGAAGGAAAGAACATCGAAATAAGTCCAGAAGTATTCTTACACCACCACATTACTGACTATATGAAGGATAGAACATAGAAATACGTCCAGAAGTATTCTTACACCACATTACTGACCATATGAATTAAATAACATTGAAATATGTCCAGAAGTATTCTTACACCACCATATTACTGACCATATGAAGGATAAACATCGAAATAAGTCCAGAAGTATTCTTACACCACCACATTACTGATTATATGAAGTGAAGAACATCGAAATAAGTCCAGAACTATTCTTACACCACCATATTACCGACCATGTGAAGGAAAAAACCTCAAAATACGTCCAGAAGTAATATTTTACCACCACATTACTGACCATATGAAGGATAGAACATAGAAATAAGTCCAGAAGTATTCTTACACCACATTACTGACCATATGAAGTAAAGAACATAGAAATAAGGTCAGAACTATTCTTACACCACCATATTACTGACCATATGAAGGATAAAACATCGAAATAAGTCCAGAACTATTCTTACACCACCACATTACTGATCATATGAAAGATAAAACATCGAAATAAGTCCAGAAGTATTCTTTCACCACCACATTACTGATCATATAAAGGAAAGAACATAGAAACAAGTCCAAAAGTATTCTTACACCACCACATTACTGACTATATGAAGGAAAGAACATTGAAATATGTCCAGAAGTATTCTTACACCACCACATTACTGACCATATAAAGGAAAGAACATCGAAATAAGTCCAGAAGTATTCTTACACCACCACATTACTGACCATATGAAGGGTAGATGGATATACGTGATATTATACTTGATACCATACGTGATATTATACTTATACGTGATATTATACTTGATACCATACGTGATATTATACTTGATACCATACGTGATATTATACTTATACGTGATATTATACTTGATACCATACGTGATATTATACTTATACGTGATATTATACTTGATACCACACGTGATATTATACTTGATATCACACGTGATATTATACTTACCATACGTGATATTATACTTATACGTGATATTATACCGAGTGTACGAAGGAAATAAACATCAATAAAAATCCAGACGTACTCTTGTTACGTTACTTCCTTAGTTGAAGGAACGAAGGATTTATTTTGTATACGATTACTTCGTATATATATCAGAACTTGGTCTACATAAATTTTAAGCTCTGTCTCTCTCTCACAGACACACAAAAATACAGCTAAACACCAACAATTCCCACTTTCTACATATGGACTCAGTATGACCTACTCAAATGAGTTTGTTAACAACTACAAATTTATAACCTACCATTCCCTTATAGAGAAGGCGAAGAGACTGTAGCCACTCGTTACTATGGTCTTTAGAAATCATTATACTTTCTAGGTGGACAATTACGTTAGGACGTTGTCCATAGCTCAGACTGGTTCACGTGTAACTCGTCATCACACCTGGTTGCATGCCGATCGAGAGAATTGTTGAATAGATGAAAGACTGGTAGTGTAGTAAGCATCATTCTGACCAATCAGAGTACGCACAGAATGTCAGATAAGCGGCTCCCCCTTTTATCATCCAGATACACCTTGCGACAGGAGATCGCCTTAAGGCAACAGCATCCACCCTACTAGCTGCGGGCGACGATCCCAAGTAATAGAAAAGCCCCCGCAAGGCTCGTTCTTGTCTCCTATTTGTAACTCTTCGCAACCAGGGTCAGCAGCTTACAAGGTCATGCAGGCGGCTGTCAAGTCTTATAGCCAAACAAAGCTTTACTCAAAGACTCCCAGGTTAACACGTGAAATCTATCATAACTCGGTGTCTCCAGTCCCCTTCCCTTCTTTCTACACCACACCCTTCAAGTAAAAGGCTTAGCTACACGTACCAGGCAGCTTTTAAATGGATAATTAAAACATGAAATCATCGTGTTTCTCTTTTCATCTTGTTTGTGTGAAAACATTCGCACACATTTGTGTTATATTTCTAGTATTTTACAATAATAACACGTTCAAAGTTACCCAAACGCATATTTTGTCTTTACCCGTACAGCCTGGCATGGCTTGGTGGTTGTGAGTTCGAATCCCCATCACACCGAACATGCTTGCCCTTTCAGTCGTGGAGGCGTTATAAAGTGACTGTCAATCACACTATTCGTTGGTAAAAAGAGTAACCAAAGAATTGGCGGTGGACGATGTTGACTAGCTGCTTTCCCTCTAGTCTATCACTGCTAAATTAGGGAGGGCTGGCGCAGATAGCCCTCGTGTAGCTTTGTGCGAAATTCTAAACAAACCAAACTTTACCCCTGAAGAAGATTAGTTTATCTGTGGAAAACACTGAGACTGTGTCAGTTTTTTATTTTTTATTAAATCTCAATTGTTCTAAAAAATTAATGTTTTTTTTTTGTTTGTTTGTTTGTTGTTAAGCACAAAGATGCACAAGACACTTTTTGCCATAAAGAGACTAATGCATTCGGTTCGTTATCCTTTGATGAGTGATTTTGTTTCTTTGAATCTTGGACTTGGACAAGTCAGGCCCGAAGAGTAAAACAAGGTTATCAGTTGGGTAGCCTAAAATACACAATACACAATACCGTGTGTATCAGCTAAATGAACTTCTGGAATAAATATTAGACGAGGAAACTAGTTTCAAACGTTCACTGCGCCCTCTTTGGTCCATTCTACCCGAATAGCTGTATTATTAAAACTGAACTTTAACGCCTTTAAAGGTCACTTCAAGCTGAACTTGTCCTAAGAACTTGTGTCCTCAAGAGAATTTCCCAATCAAGTATGATCTAGCTAATAATGCCCGAAGACGGCTTGAATGGGTAATGAAGAAAAACTTTAATGCAAGTTTAACATCATGACAAAACCTTGTTGAAACGTTGTACATTTGCTGTTGTGTTAAACTTATATTAAAGTTTTTCTTCATTACCCATTCAAGCCGTCTCCAAACATTATTAGTCTCCAAGTTGGTTCCTCGTCGTCAAATCATTTAGCTGTGTAGACAGATCACTAGTCAGTTAGGACTAAAAAAGACACACGAAAGTGTCGGAGCTAGTTTTTTAAGTATTAAGTCTTTGAACTAATATTTTGGTCCATAGCTGTGGTTTCGTTTTTAAGTTCATTTGCCATCATGAAAAGGATGTTTGTGTTATGCCCACCACGGGTATCGAAACCAGGTTTTTAGCATCGTAAACCTGCAGACTTGCCGCTGATACACTGGGAGGTTCATAGTTTTAATGGTATATTGGTGTTATTTTCTTCGTGCAATTATGTTTTACATAGGTGAAGTTGTAATAACCACTTGTTAAACCAATTATAGTTTCACCTGCTAAAAGATAAGTTGTTTTGGTAGTTGGTCCAAATCTTGCGTAGGATGACGCAACAATTGCTGAAATTATGTTGAAAGATTTTTGCAACTGGATACAACAGGATAGAGGATGTCAGAATACAATGGACCTCCTTGATGAACTGAATATAAAAAGTCAAGATGGTATTATGCTTCAAAATGGGTATAACTAGCATCTTAAAGAGGAATCTTTCAAGGATTGTCAGAAACAAATATTGGGTGATACAAGCAATAAAAGGTCAAAGAAAGAATTCTACTGAACTTGGTATTTACTAACATGCAGACCAGTTTTATAAGAGATTATGTGACAACTAGCAAGGCTCTTTACATCTGCTATTAGCTTATAATCACAGAAAATATAAACCATTTGTGCTGTCGTAAAACTCGTACTCAAAGTGGTCAAACAACTTAACGCACTCTGACAAATTGTAGAATCTGGAGGTTTATAGCGAAATAGAAAAAGGAATGAAGCAGCTTTATGAAGAATGTATCCAGTCATTGACACAGTTGAAGCAGGTGGGACAATACACATCATAGTTCTCTGTAGCATGTCTCCAGTCACTGACACAGTTGAAGCAGGCGGGACAATACACATCATAGTTCTATGATGAATGTCTCCAGTCACTGACACAGTTGAAGCAGGCGGGACAATACACATCATAGTTCTATGTAGCATGTCTCCAGTCATTGACACAGTTGAAGCAGGCGGGACAATACACATTAGCGCATCTATCTGAAGATGGACTGTGTGGTGATAGTGAAGATGTTTCATCTCCAGGTATAGTAACTCACCCACAATAACACCTGTTATTGTCTGTGTCGCGATGCTGCCCGGTAGGTGTCTCTACTGGCGGAAGTCTGTGCTTTCTACTATAGGAATAAAGTCCACCAACCACTGGTGTCGTTCTGTATCATCTCTCAACTTGTATGAACAACCAGACTATGGAACTAAGTTGTAAAACTTCATCAACTATAGAAGTGCTGATTCTGTCAGGTTATATATGTAAATTATATAAAGAATTTGAGCTTTTCATATGTTTTAGTTTTGTATTTTGATCATTGTAGCAAGTTTTCGTTTGAAACGAAGCATTAAAAGGCTTAGCGTGTACCAACTAGGCTTAACTGAAGTCATCTTAACGAACCTAAATTATGCTTAACTCAAATCTGGATGTAGATAGTTCGGCAAAACGGCTATCTCTATTTATTAGTTTCCTTCTCTTTCATCTTTATCTGCCTGGCACAGCCTGGTGGCAAGAGAGGGGGGATGGATCCCCGTCACCGAACATGCTAGCCCTTTTAGTCGTCGCAAAACGGCTATCTCTATTTATTAGTTTCTTTCTCTTTCATCTTTATCTGCCTGGCACAGCCTGGTGGCTAGAGAGCTCGACTCGCAATTTGCTGGAAGGGGGGATGGATCCCCTTTTAGTCGTCGGGGCGTTATAATATTTCGGTCAATCTCACTATTCGTTAGTAAATGAATAGCCCAAGTGTTGGCGGTGGGTGGTGTTGACTAGCCGCCTTCCCTCTAGTCTCTCACTGATAGATTAGGGATAGCTAGCGAAGATAACCCTAGAGAAACTTTGTACGAGATTTAAAACAGACCAAATCTTTATTGCTTTATAGTATTACCCTGCTGGATATGTATTAGTCTGTCCATTGTATTATGCTTAAGTAGATTTAGGCCTATTTTTTCACACATTTATACTTATTATTTTTATTGGCTCATTTCTGGCTTTAACTATTTGACAAAATGTATTCAAACTTTGTGCCGTTCATTTTGCTGTTAAAATATAATTATGTTACACGATAAACTTAACGTAAAACAAGCTTTAATCTTTTATTTCGGTCCTAAAATGAGGCCTTATAATTAAGGAACCTCAACGTCATTATTAAAAATAACGTTACATATATAAGACCAAACAATCTGTCTACATGAGCTGATTCATATACTTTCAGTTTTGTAAAAAGTGGCATAACCCGTCATGCTTTTGTTTTAACCATTGCTACACCGTAATCTAACAATTAAACTACACGACCAGCGACTCGTAAACCTGGTACGTATGTTACTTTACATTCCAATTCTTGCTGCTTTAGAATGCACGGCTGCTTAGTATATATATATGTGCAAAGGTACTGTGTGTAGGGGTACTTACAGCACCTAATTCATATTTTAATGGCACGTTTTAGTAGTTGTCAGGAACTTAACATTGTTATTTAAAGATAAGTTTTTAACTACGCAAACTATAAATAAGAAATAAGCGAATCCAAGTGTTACATTTTTTGAAAAATAATATTATCTCTAATGCAGATAATTTAATACTAATAAACATTCGTTTTGTTTTGTATTTTAATCACTAGGTGTAATTATTGAAATCAGCTTTTTTCTCAGAAATTTCGTTTTCACAAAAGGTTTTAACCAATGTTTTCAGTTTATCCATTTGTGATTTTTTTTCACCGACATGTCCTCAAAATCAAACGAACTGAAACCTGTTTTGAACCCGTTCGGCTATTCGACACCCCACAACTACAAAATGTTAGCGTCAGACAGAGACAAAGAGTCAGAAAAAAAATATCGTCTTAAACAATAAAAATTCAATAGCAGAGATTTTCCCTCTGTTATAAAATATTCTGACAAAGATTTAACCATTTGATTACTGTATTTGGCTAATTTATTTCTAACGCCCTGGTTTACTGGGTTTTAATATTCATAATTCAGCATAACGTAAGTTCCTCTCCCGTTCTCAGTGGCCCTCACCCACTGCTTAAGTCCCAGACAAGGTCGTATCGCACCTTGTGGGAGGACGTAGGCTACTTAATATTCTGACGCCAAGAACTCCAGCCTCTCATGTACGTGACTGAAGAATTAAATTAAACTCCAACTAAGCAGTATACTTATCTAACCAGTAGGTAACTGTCCAGTCAACATCACTAATGTTTCATCGAGACAGTAAATTTAAACATGACTAGACATATCCAAAACGTTATATATTTACCATATTAATCGGTTTAGTGTCAACATAATTTATTCTCCTGTACATAACAATGTTGTTTTTGTAATGTAATTAAAAATATTAGCACAACCTCAGAACTACGTCAATAGACTGCTAACATAAAAATAGACTGTTAAGACAACAACAATCTATTGACACAACAATAAACTCTTAACACAACTATAGAATATTGACACAATGACACAAAATACTGTTGACAAAACAGTAGAATGTTAATACAACAATAAATTGCTAACACAACAACATACTGTTCACACAAGAACAGACTGTTAATACAAAAATAGACTTCTGACACAACAATAGACTGATGAGACAAGATCTGACTACTGACACAACAATAGACTGATGAGACAAGATCTGACTGCTGACACAACAATAGGCTGTTGACACAAGAACAGACTATTGACACAACAGCAGACTGTTAACACAACAATAGGCTGTTGACACAACAGCAAACTGTTAACACAATAGTAGACTGTTAACACAACAATAGACTGATGAGACAAGAAAAGACTATTGACACACCAATAGGCTGTTGACACAAGAACAGACTGATGAGACAAGATTAGGCTGTTGACACAAGAACAGACTATTGACACAACAGCAGACTGTTAACACAACAACAGACTATTGACACAACAGCAGACTGTTAACACAAC
>NW_013668849.1:133347-134966 GCF_000517525.1 Limulus polyphemus
CTATTAATACAAAAATATATTTCTGACACAACAATAGACTGATGAGACAAGATCTGACTACTGACACAACAATAGACTGTTGACACAAGAACAGACTATTAATACAAAAATATATTTCTGACACAACAATAGACTGATGAGACAAGATCTGACTACTGACACAACAATAGACTGATGACACAAGAACAGACTATTAATACAAAAATAGACTTCTGACACAACAATGGACGGTTCACACAAGAACAGACTATTAATACAAAAATAGACTTCTGACACAACAATAGACTGATGAGACAAGATCTGACTGCTGACACAACAACATACTGTTCACACAAGAACAGACTATTAATACAAAAATAGACTTCTGACACAACAATAGACTGTTCACACAAGAACAGACTATTAATACAAAATTAGACTTCTGACACAACAATAGACTGATGAGACAAGATCTGACTGCTGACACAACAACATACTGTTCACACAAGAACAGACTGTTAATACAAAAATATATTTCTGACACAACAATAGACTGATGAGACAAGATCTGACTGCTGACACAACAATAGACTGATGAGACAAGATCTGACTGCTGACACAACAATAGACTGATGAGCTGTTGTGTCAATAGTCTGTTCTTTTGTCAACAACCTATTGTTGTGTCAGTAGTCAGATCTTGTCTCATCAGTCTATTGTTGTGTCAGTAGTCAGATCTTGTCTCATCAGTCTATTGTTGTGTCAGTAGTCAGATCTTGTCTCATCAGTCTATTGTTGTATCAGCAGTCAGATCTTGTCTCATTAGTCTATTGTTGTGTCAGCAGTCAGATCTTGTCTCATCAGTCTATTGTTGTGTCAGCAGTCAGATCTTGTCTCATCAGTCTATTGTTGTGTCAGCAGTCAGATCTTGTCAGACTGTTAACACAACAATAGGCTGTTGACACAACAGCAAACTGTTAACACAATAGTAGACTGTTAACACAACAATAGGCTGTTGACACAAGAACAGACTATTGACACACCAATAGGCTGTTGACACAAGAACAGACTATTGACACAACAGCAGACTGTTAACACAACAGCAAACTGTTAACACAACAATAGGCTGTCGACACAAGAACAGACTATTGACACAATAGTAGACTGTTAACACAGCAATAGGCTGTTGACACAAGAACAGACTATTGACACACCAATAGACTGCTAACACACCAATAGACTGTTAACAAACCAATAGACTGCCAACACACCAATAGCCTGCTAACAAACCAATACACTGTTAACACACCAATAGACTGTTAACACACCAATAGGCTGCTAACAAACCAATTGACTGTTAACACACCAATAGACTGCCAACATACCAATAGACTGCTAACACACCAATAGACTGCTAACAAACCAATACACTGTTAACACACCAATGGACTGTTAACACACCAATAGGCTGCTGAAATAACAGACTATTAACTTAACACACCAATAGACTGCCAACATACCAATAGACTGTTAACACACCAATAGGCTGCTAACAAACCAATACACTGTTAACACACCAATAGACTGTTAACACACCAATAGGCTGCTGAAATAACAGACTATTAACTTAACACACCAATAGA
>NW_013668849.1:135788-138293 GCF_000517525.1 Limulus polyphemus
CAAGACGAAGGTTTATCAACAGTAAAAGACAACGCTTCACAAGTTTACCACTTGTCATGGTTGATGTGATACACTCATCCTCTAACTATCCAGTGTCAAGACGAAGGTTTATCAACAGTAAAAGACAACGCTTCACAAGTTTACCACTTGTCATGGTTGACGTGATATACTCAACCTTTAACTATCCAGTGTCAAGACGAAGGTTTATCAACAATAAAAGACAACGCTTCACAAGTTTACCATTTGTCATGGTTGACGTGATACACTCAACCTCTAACTATCCAGTGTCAAGACGAAGGTTTATCAACAGTACAAGACAACGCTTCACAAGTTTACCACTTGTCATGTTTGACGTGATACACTCAACCTCTAACTATCCAGTGTCAAGACGAAGGTTTATCAACAGTAAAAGACAACGCTTCACAAGTTTACCACTTGTCATGGTTTATATGATACACTCAACCTCTAACTATCCAGTGTCAAGACGAAGGTTTATCAACAATAAAAGACAACGCTTCACAAGTTTACCACTTATCATGGTTGATGTGATACGTGCTAACAGTTGAAGTGATAGTTACTTTATCAACAAGGTTGAAATATTTCTATTTTGTGTCAGTGTCCCTTCTAGATTGAAACTTAAAATGATGGTGGCTAGAAAATCCTTTTTCTCTC
The DNA here is from genome assembly GCF_000517525.1 of Limulus polyphemus. Taxonomy (NCBI): domain Eukaryota; kingdom Metazoa; phylum Arthropoda; class Merostomata; order Xiphosura; family Limulidae; genus Limulus; species Limulus polyphemus. The sequence continues at coordinate 136,461 of NW_013668849.1, forward strand.
TAGTATATTTTAAATATTATTTCGGGTTTAAGTTGTTATATTTATATAGTTAATATTAGCTATATAACAGTTCCGTAAATAGTATAGCATTACGTAATTAGTTCAGTTCCATTATTTTTATTATTGCTTTCTTTGCCATATTAACACTTCCTGCATCTTTCCTCACCATGTATTATTATCTTTACAGAAAATTCATTTGTTGCCCTCCTGTATCCAGTGCTATGTGATTGTTATAAGGGACCATTAAGTAATGCTGATGGTGAAAGTTTTTATACACACTACATTTGTTTTTCTTAATACATTGTTGTATTATCGTGGTCTTTTCAGGTGTTATTTTATTTTTGTGTTTATTTATTCGTATTTTCAGAGACGTTACTTTTTTTGTTGCGACTCGAGAATGCTACTGCTACTAACCTAATATGTTTACGTATACTATATTTATTTATTGTTATTTCCATTAACAATATTGGTTATATTAGTTTCTATATCGTTTCTTTATATCTTGATATATTGTTTATTATTCTATCACAAAGATTGGTTAGCTTAAAATATGTATTTAGAATTAATCTATATCTTCTAAGCTAGCCGAACCTCTTGAGATATTGTTGAGGTTATGGCCAAAAATATCCTTAACAGAGAAGGCACCTAACTGAATAAACAATGCATTCAAGTCATTGTAACTAGGAACGTAAGAACAGTATATCTAATTAACTATACGGATGGCCAGGAATTTCATGGTACATAGCTTGCTCAGATAAGAAAGTATTATTATTATTATCATTATTTACAAAGTCTACTTGGCAAAAAGATATATCTAAATCAGAATGTCGGAGAGCAAGCTATTAAGCAGCATTCATAACCCTTACGAGCTGTATCAGTTATCGATTATAGAGCAAGCTATTAAGCAGCATTCGTAACCCCTGACGAGCTGTATCAGTTCTTGATTATAGAGCAAGCTATTAAGCAGCATTCATAACCCCTGACGAGCTGTATCAGTTCTTGATTATAGAGCAAGCTTAATCGAGAGCTGATACAGCTCGTCAGGGGTTATGAATGCTGCTTAATCCCCCACCAATCGGGTACATCATACTAACCACAAACCCTTGCATGAAAGACACTGACTTTGCTACATCAGGTTAACTCTCTGTTTCCAGGGTTTTTTGTGGACAATATATCGGAAAATCACACCACTTATAGCATTAACGAATATTAGTGAATTATTAAACATAATACATAGCTGTTGCCTAATGGATTATTAAACAGAATACATAGCTGTTACCAAGTGGATTATTAAACAGAATTCATAGCTGTTGCCTAGTGGATTATTAAACAGAATACATAACTGTTGCCTGATGGATTATTAAACAGAATACATAGCTGTTACCTAGTGGATTATTAAACAGAATACATAGCTGTTGCCTAGTGGATTATTAAACAGAATACATAACTTTTGCCTGGTGGATTATTAAACAGAATACATACCTGTTGCCTGATGGATTATTAAGCAGAATACATTGCTGTTGCCTAGTGGATTATTAAACAGAATACATGACTATTGCCTAGTGTATTATTAAACAGAATACATACCTGTTGCCTGATGGATTATTAAGCAGAATACATAGCTGTTGCCTAGTGGATTATTAAACAGAATACATAGCTGTTGCCTAGTGGATTATTAAACAGAATACATAGCTGTTGCCTAGTGGATTATTAAACAGAATACATACCTGTTGCCTGATGGATTATTAAGCAGAATACATAGCTGTTGCCTAGTGGATTATTAAACAGAATACATAACTGTTGCCTAGTGGATTATTAAACATAATACATACC
>NW_013668849.1:138925-141628 GCF_000517525.1 Limulus polyphemus
TAGTGGATTATTAAACAGAATACATACATGTTGCCTGATGGATTATTAAGCAGAATACATAGCTGTTGCCTAGTGGATTATTAAACAGAATACATAACTGTTGCCTAGTGGATTATTAAACATAATACATACCTATTGCCTGATGGATTATTAAGCAGAATACATAACTGTTGCCTAGTGGATTATTAAACAGAATACATGACTGTTGCCTAGTGGATTATTAAACAGAATACATGACTGTTGCCTAGTGGATTATTAAACAGAATACATAGCTGTTGCCTAGTAAATTATTAAACATAATGCATAGCTGTAGCCTAATGGATTATTAAATGTACATAGATTAATTTTTTTATGTTAATTTTATAATTTTTGCGTAAAGCTATACATGACTTATCATGCCTTATTTTGTGGTGTTTGTTTTCTTGAAGGCTATTTGTTCTAGCTGTCGCTAATTTTCAAATGATAAACTAGAGGGACGACAGTTAATTAAAATCACCCACTGCCAATTTTTGTCTGTCCAAATTGTAGGATTTTACTGCTACTCTTATAGCGAAACCCAAAGTGTTTTTGTGGATCATAAAATACCTTCGGATTGATAGTCTGGGGAAGCTAACCACGACTAGCCTCCAGAAAGAAACTGGAGATGTGTGATGAAATAATTGGAGCATAACTTGTAACGTGCCTGTTATTTATATACTGTACTGAGTTTAACCATGAGTTGGGGTGGGTGAGCTACAATAAATGGAGATGAAAGAGAAGAGAGATAATGTGACCAGTATAGGTAAATAGTCATGGTGTCGCCATCTGGTTTATTAATTATCATAAAAAGGCTGGAATATTAAATATGTTGAAGGAATCACATTAGAAGGTCGCTTGGGAAATTTCGACCTGAATATTTTTTTGCATATTGAGGTTGTAAAGCATACCTTACATTAACATCGCCTCGTTAGCATAAAAATGCTTTTAAGTATTGGCCTTAATGTTATTACAGGTTTTATATTTTCACTTTTGACGTCTATTAGTTCTGTTGCGCTACCAGAAGGAGCTTCAGATGTGCCCTCATGAAGTTGTTAGTTCGCCACACACGCGCAGAAACAGCAGTAACTCGGTGGATGAACATGTATAGGGTGAAGAGACTTAAGTTAAGGGTGGGATTGTAAATGGAACATTAGTCTTTAGGTATGTGTGCAATATTAAAGTGTTACAGGTTTCAACACCTACTCTCGAACCACACAAAGTAGTGATCAACACAGTCCAATCAGATGCACCAGAAGAGCCCTCGCGTATCAGTACAAATGTGTAGAGAAATATTTGTACTCACGTGTAGTTTGCTTATATTTCAAACTGTCTCATTTAAAATACTTATATTGCTCGAATATAAACTGGCATAATATTTCTTAGGTATCAAGTATTTACTCCGTCAGATATTAAATGATAAATTTTAGTAACATTTTTTCTGTAAAATTTCTGAAATAAATTTGTTATAAATATTTCAACATTTCAAAATCTTAGTTTAAGTATGTTTGTTAAGGGCAGAGCGTCAGAATGGGCTCTCTGTGCTGTGCCTACCACGGGTATCGATACCAGGTTTTTATTGTTATAATCCTTCAGAATTACCACTGAGCCACTGGGGGGGGAGGATGAGGGGGAGTAGTTTAAGAACATACCTCACTTAACCTTAACAAAAACATTGAAAGATAAAGCTTTGGACATGAGGAGAGATAACCTTTACTCCTGTGAGGTTATATTTTATTATTGGGCCTGCTCTTTAAGGTTAATGAGGATGTGTTGCTAAGCAACCGATCCGAGTAATAATGATAAAATGACTTTTTCGGAGTAAGACGCTATCCAACTATTTGTTTCTTCCTTTCGACCCCAGTGGCTGAGTGGTAAGTATGAAGGCTTATAACGCTAACAACCGGGTTTCGATACCCGTGGTAAGCACAGCACGGATAATCCTTTATGTAGATTTGTCCCTAACAACAAATAAACAAGAAATGTTTGGACTATCCAGTGGCTCAGCTGTACGTCCAAGAAGGCTTATAACGCTAACAACCGGGTTTCGATAGCACAGATCAGATAGCATATTGTGTAACTGTGTATTTAACAACAACACACAACAAAGAAATTCTTCTTTCAAAGCTGAGGAAAAAGATAAAAATCAAGAGAACACTGTTGAAGCAATTCTAGTGAAACTTGCAACAAAAAGATCAACAGCAATGTACAGACTTACGACGCTACAATCCGTGGTTCGATACCTCATGGTGGACAGAGCGCAGATAAACAATAGTGTAGCTTTGCGCTAAAACACAACCTAAAAGTACCCCTCTCAGTTATCAAGATAATGTTATTTTTCTCACCGATTTTCCCCTGGTGGTAGCTTTATGACATGAATGTGGTGTGTAACAGTCTGGGCAACAGGTTGGTCTTGCTAAGTAATGATCACCCGTGCACTACAATACGAAACTAGATCTTTTTAATTTGATGTTAAAGATGGGTTTAAACCAAAACATAATAAATCTATCTATACATAATAACTAATGATATGATGTTAAAGATGGATTTAAACCAAAACATAATAAATCTATCTATACATAATAACTAATGATATGATGTTAAAGATGAATTTAAACCAAAACATAATAAATTTATTTATACATAGTAACTAATGATATGATGTTAAAGATGGACTTAAACCAAAAC
>NW_013668850.1:0-5883 GCF_000517525.1 Limulus polyphemus
TCACAGTTATATCTAAAGCTTTAAATAATTCTTTTTTCTTGTCAAAAGTCCACACAGGCTACTTCAATTACTTTAAAACTCAATTGATAAGACGAATTATTTTTCTTTACTCTGTTTGTTACTGCACAATCTGCGATATATTCACTCACGTTACCCAATGGGTTATCACACTTGTATCCAGAACTTCAAATAATTCTCTACTTTCCGTCAAAGTCTACATAGGATACTTCAATTACTTTAAAACTCAATTGATAAGACGAATTATTTTTCTTTACTCTGTTTGTTATTGCACAATCTGCGATATATTCACTCACGTTACCCAATGGGTTATCACACTTGTATCCAGAACTTCAAATAATTCTCTACTTTCCATCAAAGTCTACATAGGCAAATTCAATTACTTTAGAACACCCTTTGATAAAATAAATTATTCTCCTTTATCTCTATCATTATAATACCACTGTGAAACACATTTTAAATATTGCCTGTTATGGCTAAACTAACTATCACGCATTCTAACTTCATTTTCAATAACTTAACGTTTTCTGACTTATCTTACACTCACCTGGTCGCCTATATATAATGCCCAATTGAGGCCTAGAACTTTCTACAAACTACGAGACGCTACGATGTAACAATACTCACTTAAAACAACGAGAAAAATACAGAAGATTCGAGTAATGTGACGTCAATTTACAACAACTGAGCTTCACACACAAAACATACGACTCTTATCCAGTTACGTAACAAATCTGTCATAACTATTGATTATAAAATAATTAACTTTGAACACGCTTCTTACGAAAACTAAATAATCATTAAATATTAGATCAATAAATAAACTAAACAATAACTCTTACACTAAACAGTCTTGTATATCCAACAACCTGTAGAGACCGCAAGCTTGAGCATGGATTGATCCATGCAATACTTACCTTCTCTGTCTTGGCTGGGTCATGCCTTAACTGCTATCTTTTAACACATGCTGTACTACTATTACTTCAGTGGTTTGTGAGCTTTTAAAGGGTACAGACAGAAAAAAGACAGGGTGACACTATAAGAACTCTATGCTAAAAAGCAATACTTTATTACATGATATTTTACAGAAATGATTGCAAACACCTGCAAAATCAGATTTTTTTCTTTGCTTTTTTTCAAAATACAGCAGGAGCTAGATAATTTGTTTACTGTTAATACAGAACAGTGAAGCAAAAGAGTTCAGCTGGAACCTGCACAGGAAGACATTCAACAGTTTGGGTACACCAGGAGGGTGGTTTATCAGCATTGGCAACTCAGATGTGTCATCTGGCCTTTTCTTGTAGAAAAACCATGTAAGATCCAGGAACTCATGTATGGCCATGACAGCTTCTTGTCACATTATCAGCTGATAGATGCACTGTTGTAGGTGTAGGATGAAACTGTTTTCTGTTGGAAGTAGCTTCTTGGCAGATACGTTTATCTTATTTGCTCTTTCACACCTGGGTGCATTTAGTGGTTCACACGCTACCCTGCCTCACAGAACCCCTACAATTCTTGTGGCTGGGAGTTTTTCTGCTTTCTATAATGTTAAATGTTCCTCAAGCTGGACATGAGCTAGAATTTGTCAGCTTTGCTTTCTCCATCATCAAATGCTATAATGCTTACTTTCTGTGCCCCTGGAATGAGCTAACAGTATTGCAAACAGTTAGAGAGTAAACAGGATATTGTACCAATAAAACTAGCATGTACTAGTCCCGTTAGGAGAAATATTTCCTTTGCACTGACAGTAGATCACTTATGCAAAAGAAACACAAGAGCATCTGCATCAGAACAATGTTTACTATTCCATTTACTGCAAAAGCTTTAGCGTGTAGCACGACCTTAGTATTACCCTCCTTGTTATTTCATCTCGAGGCCTCGACTTCCCCTCCGCGATCTTTTGTGATCTGCACAGCCTTGTCATTATTTCTACCACTGATATACGGTGCTTGCTTGTAAATCTTTGTGGGATTATGCATTTCCATTTTATATTCTGTGTAAAAGAAGGTTTGTCTTGCTTTTTCATTTCATCTGACTGTTTTAAAAACATTTGTATTGGACTTCTTGACCGTAAAAACCTTTTGGCCGTGCTGCAGGACTATCTGATAGCTGGTGGGAAAATGTTTTAGGACACGGAAAATGCCAGAAACTTTGACATTACTCTATGTATTTCTAGATTTTTATATACTCCTTTGCCTTCCAGTCTTCATGCGCCCCACACACATGTGGTGATCAATGCAGACATTATGTCCTCTGCATCAGGTAGAGATGAAACTGAAGGTGGAGTATATAAAAGCAAGGTCAGTGATTCATGTTAATTCACCAATTTTAGGAGCATAAAGTTGGTGGCCATGCTGTAGAGAGTAGAATTTAAACTGTTTTCATCTGCATATGCATGTTGTTTCCATATGCAAGTAACATAGTATAATGAAGTGCCCTCTCTGCTTGGTGGCTTGTCAACCTATCTAGTGGCAATATCTGATAGAGATTCGTCCGCTCTAATATTGAACACAATTAGGTTCCAGATGTTTAACACAGGCACTGTCTCAAACTGATGCCTGAAGATATACTAAAACTAAACTAAAATAGCTAAAACATTAGAGATAAGTCTATACTTATATTTACATTTACTTCGCAGTAACTCTAATGTAATTAAAACTAAACTAGAGCTATGATATACACACAGTTATACTGTACTAAATATATAAATGAATATATGATAATACTGTGTGTAGGAAAACAAAATAACTGATCCTATAGTTGAAACTAAATTTATTTAATAGGTAAATCTACAACGCACTTTAACTAAACATATGACACATTGTAGTTGATATCTGTAATTAAATCATTTAAATGGTAAAGTAGTACTTCTTAAATAAACAAAAAATAATAATTTACAACAACTTGGAGACCATTATAAAAATTTCGATAACATTATTGATGATTTGCACACCAGAGAAGTTTCGCACCAGCCAAAACACAGGCTACTCTCACGCTAATAATGGAGTCCCTTTGCAGCACATTGGCAATGTGCAGTTCATGAAGCGTGACGCCAATCCGTAATTTTTGAAGTATAAAATCAATATTATGAAGTTAATATTTTAATAAACATCCATTAGGGTCAGACATAACACAATAACCTTCCACAGCCTTATTCCAAAATTAAACTATGAATAATAATAAGTCTGTATTCACAAGAATATAGTTTATAATTTTAAGTCTAAGCAGCATTAACGGGTTTTGTTTGCTTGGAATTAAGCTACATAATGGGACATCTGTGATCTGTCCACCACCTTCAAAGTCAGTAGACATAACTCTGTGGCAGGAGGGGCAGCATTAATAGAGTCTAAGTCTTAACGTTGAAGCTAGAATTTAAATAATAATAATAAATCAATTTAATCCAAAGCATAAATAACCGTAATTGGATAATGTTAAACGGTAGAAATTTGTATTAGATAATATGGATAATTACGAGGGAAAATAAGTTGTACTAATTAATTATAATTTACTAATGTTTGTTTTATGATCAACATTGCTTTTGTTTTTGGACATTGGTTGTCTTTATAATGAAATACAATTACAAATAACAACTGAAGATATAAAAGCGACAATAAGCAATATGTCATCATATAAGAAATTAGCGGTTGCTGGACTTCGCGTATGCATCAATGATCTTGTCAGTGTCAGAACTATTGTCCAGAATAACGACTGTACGTTTTTTTGCCTATAGACACTGGGCCGAAGCATGTCAAATACAATTCTTGTTTCCTAGACTTGAGAAGAAAAATGTACTTTCTAGAAAGGAGGTTTATTTTTGCTAAAAGAGTATGCCCCTCAGACCTCACTACCCCCCGGCTACGCCTCTAAGCCTCTTAGATTCTTTTATTAAGAATGGTCTACCATATAGTTTACTTAAAGAAAAAAAAAATATATTTAGAAGAAATAGAATCCGCACACCTTAGGGAAATTAATACAATAAAAGAAAATCACTATAAAAACAAAACTTTAATTAGAAACAAATATATTTTTGACGCGACGTTTAGAGCAATTGTTCTTCGTCAGGCTTAATATGAAAATGAAATTTTATCTTATTTGAATATTATGTTTATTTTATAGTAAAAGCAGACTTTTTATGTGTGCATGACTGGTATAGCTTTACTTTATAAATGACAATAAGCTAATCTCCTCTTTACAATAATTTGTACAAATGGATAGTCAGCTAATCCAGGTCTTTACTGTGTCATACATTCAGCAGTTTGTCGAAAATAAAATGTCATCTGATACATTTTGTCCCTGAAAAAAATAACAGAATCTATTCCCAATCCAGTTCTATTAACTATGTATGGGTCTAATGTTAAATCTGCCAGTTGAAAAATTCATGTTTTGGGTAAAGAAGTTTAGGGGAATATTGTTCTTTCTTCAAGGCTATCGAGAGTTTCACCTGTTGGTCCTCAAAAGATTTGTTTACCAGTTACTGAATAAAAATGTCATTAAAATAAAAAAATAACTAATAGCAAGAGTGTTCAGCTATATAGCATTAGAACATCTTACAATTTAGAAGAAAATCGTGTGAAAAAAAGGGGCAAATGAATATGAATTTAATAAAATATTGATGTATCATATCAGTTTATTTTTTATCTTTTATTGTGGAATATGGATATATTTTACTCTTCTGCCTACTTGTTAAGTTTGAGAAAATGGAAGATAGAAAAGGGTAATGAGTAATGAAAAGGAGTAAAAATGAATAAATAGGAGGAATGTAGTAAATAAAATCAATAAAGTGAACTAACTTCATATAATATAACTCAAAAGGTAAGATAGATTCAGAAAACCTTCAGAGAAGTAGCCCATATAACACATGGTAAAGAATGAGGGATGATAAATAGAGAAGAAAAAGAAAGCATTGAAGTTTAGAGGAGAAAGTAAAACTACAGCTAAAAGAAAGGATGCACAAAAAATAACCAGTTCTTGAAAAGCCCAAAAATAGAAAAAAAAATGGAACTGAAAGGGCGTATGAACGTTTGCAAAAGTCACGTTACTACACCTTCAGACAAATATAACAATTACGTTATTTTCATAGTATGTTATTTTTGGATCAAATAACGAAAGTAAATATGGTTAATGTGATACACTTTACACGCTTTAAAGTTAGTTTTTTTTCTACTACAATGTGCATTTTCGAGGACAATAGCGCAAAACAACGCTGATATTAATGTATGTCTATGACGTACATTGCGGCCGGGTAAGACGGCTCCGCGGAGAATGGGCGTCTTACCCTAAACCACTCATCATAAAGCAGTCTCACGTTTTATGTCAGTGAAGCTGAAGTGTTTTTTTTACGGCATATATGGCTATTCATAATTCCTTATTATATAAAATCAACTAAGTGAAACTCTCAGAAATATATACCGTAAAAAAAATGTAAAGTGCTTACATTAGATCAAAATTGTTCAAAAACAAAAAATATAGTCGCGCCTGTCCGCCAGTGTGTTTCACTGAATAACAGTTAGATATAATTAATTCACTCTGATAGCAGCATGTTCTAACTGATGGTAAACAAGGCTGTTTTGTCAAAGAGGACCGTCTTATTTCTCTTTATCTACATTACAGTGTGACAAAATGATTACAGAATCATTATATGAAAATGGGTATATTGTATGTTGTTTGTGTTTAAACCTATTGAAGAACTCACGTCAATATATATATATGAAACTGTAATGCTCATTAAGATAAGAAAATTGAATTATTAGGTAATAAATAAAATCAGTACCACATAAAACTTGGTATGTAAAACGGTAAGGGTTTAAGTGAATCTTTAGTTTTACCAAACATTTTAAGTAGTTTTTAGATCAGTCATATACACAC
>NW_013668850.1:6405-11911 GCF_000517525.1 Limulus polyphemus
TGTGTAGCTTTGTGCTTAACTTCAAACAAACAGATTAGATAATAATAGTTGATAAAGTAAGAAATATTAGTTCGTTGTCCAACGCTAAAATTATTGACACTTTCACAAAAGACGTTTAATTAATTATCACTAATCAATTTAGAGTAAAATGATCTCTAATTAAACAAAAATAATCTAGTATTTCTGTAAATATGAGTTAGCTAAGAAATTTTAAAATTAACACACATTATCCAATTCGTTTACGCTGGAAAAAAGTCAGTATTTAGGTATCGAAGTCCCCTCTCTTGTCATAAACGTCACAAAAAAAAGCACTTGTCATCGTATAGAAGTTTCTAAATAAAGCCATTACGTGTTTTGAATGCAGTCATGATGAAACTCTTTAATATTTGTAATACTGTTGGAATTCTTAATTGACAGACTATTGATATGAGTAAGATCATAATATCCAAGATATTTGCTACAACAGATAAATTAAGATTATCACGAACAACCGAAAAGTTTCAAATTCGTACCAAATTTTTATTATATAATATGTTAATGTTAGTAATTTTATTGTAGCTTTAGTAGCAAACGTTATGAGTACAAAACTGTTAGAAACTAAGAATATCAAGAATCCGGGTTTCGATACCCGTGGTGGGCAGAGCGCAGATTGCCCATTGTGTAGCTTTGTGCTTAATTGCAAACAAACAAACAAACTAAGAATATTTATTTCTTAAAGGGAAAAGTTTTGTTTTTCTAATGATTATAATGTCAGATGTGGCGTCTGTAATTTTTTTATTATATTGGAAAATCAACACTACCTTAAACTTTAAAGTCCCTTGGTGGTTTAGTGGTAAGTCTGAGGACATATAACGCTCAAAATCATGGTTTTAACACCCGCAGTGAGTCGAGCACGGATGGCCTATTGTGTAGCTTTGTGCTTAAGAACAAAGAACCATGAGTTAAAACTTAAAAGTAATCATCACCAAAACTAAGTTCTTTTAAACAGCAAGAGAACAAATACCATGGCCCGGCATGGCCAGGTGGTTAGGGCGCTCGACTCGCAATCTGCGGTCGCGGGGTTCGAATCCACGTTACACCAAACATGCTCGCGTCATAATGTGACGGTCAATCCCACTATTCGTTGGTAAAAGAGTAGCACAAGAGTTGGCGGTGGGTGATGATGACTAGCTGCCTTCCCTCTAGTCTTACACTGCTATATTTAGGGGCGGCTAGCGCAGATAGCCATCGTGTAGCTTTGCGCGAAATTCAAAACAAACAAACAAACAAATACAATAATTAACATTAGAAACTGAAGCTGCCTACTTTAAATTCGTTCTCATTGTCAAGTTAAATTTACGTATTAGCAACAGAAATGTTTTTTTTTAAAGATTGAATCCTATTAGAATTTCATATTATTAAGTTTAATACAATTTATTCTTCAGTGCAAATGAAAGGAACTGCATTTTTGTTAAAATCAATTATTTTCTACACTGCAAACTTCATTTCTCATATAAATGTACAATCGATGAAATGTAGAGGTACTAGTAAAAAAATAGGATAACTCAACTCTCTTCTGTAAAAAAAATTCAAATATAGCTGCTTTAATTAAATTTTTAATTAGATTTTTCGAAGCCGAAACTTTAATCCTGAGTTACTTAGTTGCCAAAATCCGTTTTTAAATTTGCTACTAGTTAATAATTCTGTAATGAAACCATTAAAACTTTAATTAATTTCTGATCTACTAAAAGGTGAACTAAATAACTCAAAACTGAATTTTCCAGATGAGACCGCATTCGAATCATATTTAACTTTTAACTTAATCATAAATTAATTAATGATTTGTATAACGCTAAACTTTTGTTGTTGCGCGTTGTTATGCACAAAACTATACAATGGGCTATCTGTAAGCTGCTCTCTACGGGTATCGAAACCTGACTTTTAGCGTTATAAGCCCTCTGACTTACCGCAGAACCACCGGGGCGTTAAACTCCTGACAATATTAATAACATATATTTAATTATAAATTACAACAACATTAGATCACTGGCTTTCAAATATTTGAAATTAAAAGAAACTTCAATCATGAAGATCATCATTAACATTTACCACCAACTCTTTTAATAACCAATTTCACAAACATTTGATTTGTGATTGGAAAAACATTTTGTTTAATTTGTCCACCGAACAGAAACCGCTTAAATATTTCTAATACAAGACATTTAAAGTGCATTATTATTAATATCAGCTAAAACTAACTAAGTAATGAGCGACAATTTTCGAAACGAAAGTTTCGATTCACAACTGTTATTTCCTCTGGAATAATATCCGTAACTTACATTTATTTAATTATCAATCGTACTGTCCTTGCTGCTAAATAACTCAGTAATTTTACTGTGGTGAAATATCATCCTCAGATATAAAAAGTGTTAATTTTATGTTTATAACAATTTATAACAAATAAGATGATTTCATTTCCAAATTTTAGTTCTTCATATTTTCCCCAATGACCTGAGATTCTGCCTTTTAATTTCAAAAATTTCTCAAACTGCCATTAATTTTATGAATACCGATTATTTTATGCCTAATTACAAACAGTTTTTCGAATATTTTACAGCGAAAGTTTGTTAATGATTTTAGTGAAAAAAAACAATTTTTTTTACGATCTCATATTTTTTGTAAGTACAACTCTTGCAGGCCTCCCGTTGGCTCACAATTACGTCTGAGGGCTCACCACGCTAGAAATAAGGTTCAGATATCCGCGGTGGGCACAGCAAAGATAGCTTATTGTGTAGTTTTGTGCTTATCAACAAACAAACGCTGTTTGAAGACATGTTTATACTCTATCGATAGCCTGTTGATTATGTCACAGTTGGTTGATATATCTATACGTAAATCTTCACGAGGAGTTTTTGGTTTAGAAAATTGCAGTCGTGGCGTATGCAGCTATCTTAAATACTTACGATGGTAAACTCACTGGTCTCTGATGGTTAAATCTGGAGTTCCATTAACCCCTGAGATACAGGGCCGAAATGGGAAGCATAAAGTCTACCAGTCATAAAGCAGAACTAAAATGACAAACACTTTGCCCAATCCTTGAGTCTCGTATCAAATGTCGTACAGTGTTCGTGTTGTTTCAGCTCGAAAAACTGCTGCTGGCGACGTCTGATATGGCTGCTTCTGTGGAACTTATGTCTGGATTCTCTATTGAATCCTTACTAATGTAAAACACGACAAAATTAAAAATTACTGAAAATAAATTCGGAATCCAATCTATCATTTGATTTATATAATCAAAAACTGGATGTTTCATTGAAAACGTATGTTTGCAGCTGTGTCACTATGACAAGATGTTTCATTGAAAACATATGATTGCAGCTGTGTCACTATGACAAGATGTTTCATTGAAAACATATGTTTGCAGCTGTGTCACTATGACAAGATGTTTCATTGAAAACGTATGTTTGCAGCTGTGTCACTATGACAAGATGTTTCATTAAAAACATATGTTTGCAGCTGTGTCACTATGACAATATCAAATTCAGTTGTTACGTATAAAGTTATTATTTTGTAATTTTTCATTAAGATGTTCTTATAGCCTTTTAACAAAACATTTCCTTGTCGTTACTTTATAAATATTAGAAGTAGTATTTTGTATATTATCTACCCATCGCTTGTGTTTGTGTATTGCTCAAACTGTAACTAAAAATATAGTAGTGAAACTTGAGTAAGGAAGCACATTATGATAATATAATAATAGGTAGGCACACAATGATTTATATGGACAAGGAAGGGTTTTATTGATGGTGGAACATGTTTTAGTAGATCTACATATGATCTGTAGTAAGTAGTGCAAGATTTATATATAGTCACAAAGACAAAAGACACAAGGATTAAATATGACGGAAATGATGTCACAGATGACAGGATTATAGGTGACGGTCAAGTCTGATCAAGTGTATGAGCGTTGAATAGACCTTGCCAAATACGGCTGGTGTTGCTGGAGCCATTATTACGGTTTAGTGAGAGATCGTTTGCTTTGATGATTTCTATAGTTTCTAAACAGTTTCTTTCTTTCATCCCAAAGTATTTTTTTTACCTGTTTCAAAATGATGATATATTAAAGCGGATATCTGAAATTGACCTCTACGTATGTGACCTTGATATTCTTTGCATCTTATTTTTAAGGAACGTGACGTTTGTCTTATGTAATTTTTTCCATAGTCACATGGGATACTCTATATGCCTTGTTTTTGTTCCTTTAATAGGGATTATTTCGGGTTGGGTAGTAAGGTCTTAACCTTATATGAAGGTTTGAATACAGTTTTTACACCAATTCTCGAATTATTAAATAGGCTAGTAGTTTCTTTGGCAACTTATGGCATAAAAACGAATTTGCTATGTTGTTGATATGTGAATGGTTAGAATTGACATAATATTTTTTACGGTTTTGAAGTCTAGTAAAAGTTATATCTTTGACGTTTAGGTTGAAACCTCTAGATGGTGCTATATTCTTTATGTAGTTCAGTTCATTAAGTAAGTCTTATTTGTTGGTGCAAAGTTTTATAGCATGGTTTACATAGGTGAAGTAAGAAGATATTTTTTGTGACAGGCGGTTATTAGATTTTGTGTGGCGGCATGGTTACAGAATGTGGTTTCTTGTATATACTGGTGGTAAATTTATTATTACTATTTCTTTTTACATTCACAGCTATAAAGGGAAGACAACTGTTGGATTCTACTTCATGTGTGGAAAGTATAACCTTGGGTTTCTAGATGTTTAAGAATTCAATGAAATTAAGTAGTGTACATTTCCCATGTCGCCATATACTGAAAATATCGTCCACGCATCTTAACCAGATTTCAAGTTTCTTGTAGTGTACATTTCCCATGTCGCCATATACTGAAAATATCGTCCACGCATCTTAACCAGATTTCAAGTTTCTTGTAGTGTACATTTCCCATGTCGCCATATACTGAAAATATCGTCCACGCTCCTTAACCAGATTTCAAGTTTCTTGTTATTTTTTTTTACAAATGGTTCTTCTAGAATGAACCTGTAGAGGTCACTAAGTATGAGGAAATGGGGGACCCCATTGTTAATGCATTATTTTGTTTGTAAAACTGGCCTTCGTGTGTATAATAAGTGTTGTTTAGGCAGTATTCTGTGAGGTTCATAAGGTGTTCTGTTACAGGATTGTCTTCTAGTTTTACTTTTATAGGGTGTAAGGCTTCTTCTGCAGGCATTGAGGTAAATAGAAATTTTTTTGTCGAAAGATACTTCGTTTAGTTTGAAGTTTCTGATTCTGTTTACAAAGTCTAGAGAGTTTTTGAGAGAAGAAGGGTTCGTGAGAAGTAAAGGGTTTAGTTTCTTGACAAAGAATCTAGCAAGGTTTTGCACCGGTGAGTTTATGATAGATACTATATGTCTGTAAGGCGAAAAATACCCTATAACCCGAGCGCTTCGTAAGGTGGGCCAGCTACTCCTGAAGTAGAAACGCCCACCTTTCGAAAGCGCTCGGGTTAT
>NW_013668850.1:12573-31954 GCF_000517525.1 Limulus polyphemus
ACTTTCGAAAGGTGGGCGTTTCTTCTTCAGGAGTAGCTGGTCCACCTTTCGAAAGTGCTCGGGTTATAGGGTTTTTATCATTTAATATTAAGACTTCTTGAGCCTACTTGGTTTTCTGACATTATGAATAGGTCTGTAAGGAATGTTATTATATTTGTGAATTTTGGGAAGGGCATAAAAACGGGGGAGGGATAATAATGTGTGGGGATAAGGTAAATTTCTTCTTAGATCATAAAGATGTGTTTAGATGGAAGATTTATAATTTTCAGGACAGGGATATCCCTTGTACATAATGGTATTGGAAAACAAATAGATGTGGATAAACTTAGGGCACCAGGATTGTTCAGAAAGAGACTTACAACAAGTCGTAACCAATCCGTGGTAAATATAGTGCGGCTATCTTGGTAATAGATGAGGATCCATGAACTCAATTCAGTGCCAAAAGTCGTTCCACGTGCCCCAGGCAATAGTACACAACATAAATAAGAAGGAAAGGATCTCTGTCTGGAAAAAAAGAGAAACAAGGCACGTGTACACAAATCGCTTCTGTTCAACCGTTGCATACTTCAAGCAGCTGGAGAATAAGACGGGTATTCTTGCTATTCCGATCAAGTCACCAGACAAAGCGCCTAATGATTTCTGTGTGATCGAACTGTTGAAACAAGCGCTGGCAAACCTTTGTCCTCGAACACTAGGTGTATTGTGGAAAGCATGCAGGGGGCACGTGTGCTTTTGGCAGCCTTACGACGGATCTTTTTGCAATGAAACTGCGATTCAATGTTATCAAGATGCATGACCGTAGGATCAAGACAAACGGTAGTGTGTCGTGCGGCCAAAACAACCTGCAGGACACACAGGGCATTATTAACATGAGTGATAGTTGAGCAGTTTTCCACTTTCTGTAGCTCGGACTGTGGTGATCCAAACTAAGATATTTTCAGTGGATGTGCCCTACTGGACTGTTACTTCACATACCAACTTTCAGGGTAATCCATTAATAAGTGTACGAGATATAAAATCTCCAATTTTAATTGAATTTCTTCCTATTTTTTTTTCTTCCCACTGAAAATACGGAAATTATCTTTGATAGGAAAACATACTTAACTTTTATTTGTTTTTTTAAAATTTAGTACACCGATAGATCTCTACAACCTACAATTAGGTGTCAAATTTGGGCTAACTATAAACCACATGTGCAAAATTATTTGACAAAAACCGCTGAATTTTTACCAAAATTTGTGCATACTTCTTCGCAAAAAGTCTCATGAGCTCTCGGTCTGAAAGTTTTAATTCTCATATTTTACCCACCATCATGCCCCATTTTGAAAAAAAAAAAAAACGCGGCCTGGCTAAATAATGAAATTATATTTGCTGTAAAATTATTATCAATGCTATATGTGTAATTACCAGTTTATCCGCCAATTTTGTTTTTCATTCCTTTATGTCGCACGCACAATCCTTTTTGGCCGCACCTCTTTTTCACACCTAAGGTATTTTTGAATAAATATAACATTACCAGACGTGGCAAAAATGGACAACAATGGAATACAGTGTTTGTGTAATCCAGCGCTCTTACATAATTTGGAAATTATGTATTATAACTCACGTTAGTGCTTAAATAATTACAAAATTATGTGATATAATTAATTCTGGTATCGACAAAATATCTATGATACTGAACTTGTCTTAAGAAAGAAATATAGTTACTTTCGTGATTCTCTTAATGACAATACACTACGATATTAGCGTAGACTGCAGTTAGAGGCTGTACCATGCTGATATCCACTTGATTCTCTTAATGATAAGACAATGAGCTAGACTGCAGTTAAAGACAGGCTCATGTCGATATGCACTTGATTCTTTAATGATAAGACACTGAGCTACACTGCAGTTAGAGACAGGCTCATGTCGATATCCACTTGATTCTTTTAATGATAAGACACTGAGCTTGCTGCAGTTAGAGACAGGCTCATGTCGATATGCACTTGATTCTTTAATGATAAGACATTGAGCTTGCTGCAGTTAGAGACAGGCTCATGTCGATATCCACTTGATTCTTTTAATGATAAGACACTGAGCTTGCTGCAGTTAGAGACAGGCTCATGTCGATATGCACTTGATTCTTTAATGATAAGACACTGAGCTACACTGCAGTTAGAGACAGGCTCATGTCGATATCCACTTGATTCTTTTAATGATAAGACATAAAGATATAGAACTGACCTACAGCTAAAGACGGTCACATTTGACCATAAACGTTGTCATTTCACTAAGAAATTGAGCTCTTTTAGTAGTAAACAACAGAAGTTTCTCGAAACTATTCCTAAGGATATTACCCATGGTGTTAGTTGACAGGTGTGCCAGATCTAGGCTGGTATCCATGATGTTTCTCAGAAGTAGTATGAAATGGATAGCATAAAGTATAATCATGCTTCGTACAAGGGTTAATAATAAACCGGCTAAATACTAAAACATGCATAAACTTTTGAAATAATCATGTTATACTTGACAATGTTTTCTGTACATTGGTACATCAAAAATAGAACAATATATGAATTGCCAGGTCTGGTAATTTGGCTCAAAACTATCATATTGTTTTTTCAAGTTTTGATAAAGATTATGTAGTTTATTTTCACCTACGCATTTTACATCATTCTTAACTATAGCAAATTTACTAATGTCCTGATGTCTTTCAAGTTCAGAAACAAAATTAATGCCATTTTTTCTTTATTATATAAACTATTATTTTACAGCTCACTGAAACTGTAATATCTGAAATTTCTTTAACTGCTTTGATGACCCAATCTATTTCAGAAATGAAAAATATTGAACTGTTGAGCAAGTTCAATGCTTTAATGTACCACAGAAAATTCAGATGTTGAATAAAAAAACCTGTTCCATCAGGATATTATAAAAAAAGTAAATTGTATTAAGTATTGAAAGTTATTTAAAAACACAGACTGTATCTACTATAAATAGACACAGAGTTTTTGTTTGCTGTTTATGAAATTCGGATTTTTTTTTTTCACAAGCAGTTTATCAAGTAAAATATATAGTTAATGAATTCTTCTAAATTTCTTAGGACTGAAGTAATTTTCAGAATGCACCCTATAGAAGCTGTGTAGCTTTATCTTAACTTCACTTACTTTTTAGTTATGTATTTACTAACAATGCGCTTGCGATTACACTGTGCTAGTGTTACACAAAATTTTCTTGTGAATGACTAAGATGTTTCATGTGCTAAAAAGTGGGATAAATATTGAATCAGTCGTAACACAACTTTAATTACTACGTAAATTATTTAGTTCCTTATAATAAGAAATTGTGTTGTACTTGGTCTCGAATATGACGTACTTACGTATATTTTATGTGCTTAATAAAAGTTTTATATCTCTTTTTGTTTTACGCAAAAAAATACGAAAATCAAATAACATATTATGTAGCTTCAAGTGCAAACGTAAATAATCAAAAATAGAACTAAGAATAGTAACGTACTTTAGAAAAAATTACTCTAAAAGACGCTGTTGTTGTTTTCTTAGTGCAAATCTACGCTTTGTGCTACCTGCACTCTGTCCATCGTGGGGGATCGAATTCTGGATTAACTGGATACCAAGAATCATTAAGGGACTATGTCATGTTGAAACGTGAGACGTTATTTAATCAAATCAGTTTTGGTACGAAGAAAATCATGAGTAAACCTTTGTATTCCAAAAAACCTACGTTGCTTTAGGAAAATATGATAATTAATAAGCCACTCTATATCTCATTATATTTCAGTACATGAAACTGTGGATCCGTGAAGAAATAAAACATTTTGATATACGCTATTTTACTGTTGTCACTTGACAAGGATATGCTATATTGTATTCATTAAATCTGTTTTTCTGATCAAATAGTTACTTTAATGTATTACAAAACACACACACGTAGAATGTACGTTAACCAACTGCAGAAAATATAATACAAAATAACCTGGCAATCGTTCATGACTCTTTACATCGGAGGCTAGAAGAAAAAGCTCATGTGATGTACTTAGTCGTGAGATTTATCATTATGTTATTGAAATGTCAGTTTCGTTTCTTCTCTGTGGAAGGTATGGGTTTACGAGAGGATACTCTTGCAAATTTGTTTTTTATATAAAGATAATGTACTTCAGTAAGGTAACACCAATAAAGGAACTTTTATACAAAGACATTGGCTCAACCTAAACTCTCATCGACACAAGCATCTGATGGACGTTAAGTAATCAATCTTCATTGTTTTCACATAAAGTAACGTTCAAGATTTTTTGAAGTTTGTGTCAAAACATTTCTGATGTATATTTAGCTACCATACAAGATATTAAACTACAAAAGTATCATATAATATTTGCTCAAAATCGCTAATTTTTACCATATAAGTGCCTATAATACAATACAATCGCTAATTTTTAACATATAAGTGGCTATAGTATCATATAATCGCTAATTTTTACCATATAAGTGGCTATAGTACCATACAATCGCTAATTTTTACCATATAAGTGGCTATAGTATCATATAATCGCAAATTTTTACCATATAAGTGGCTATAGTACCATACAATCGCTAATTTTTACCATATAAGTGGCTATAGTATCATATAATCGCTAATTTTTACCATATAAGTGCCTATAGTACAAATTAAGAAAATAAACGCATGATATATTATAGATCTATAAAAGTTTTAAGCACTTACGAGCTCAACAACACGTTGAGGGCTGAACAAGATTTAATGGTTAAACTATCAGGCTGTTGATAGAAGGATCCAGGATTCGACACATGATGCCTCTGAGCACACACCGCACTTTCAACTGTGAGAGTGTTATAAAAGTGCCAATCAATCCCGCTTCAGTGAGTGCTGATGTCTGACCTTTTCTCTGAACAGTACTTCAAAAGTAGCGACAGATATACCTGAATATTAGAGTTTCCTGATCTAGATGTTTAGCCCAGGTGCACATAAAGTGCTATTCTTGCTAAAAATTACAATACTAATTTAATAACACGTGGATAAGCACGTAATCTAGTATTTAATTTCATTCGTGTTAATAATCCTAAAGTTAACATGTCTATGCTACAGCGAGATTTATTGCATAAAGCTATATCACTATACAAAGATCAATACATTAAAATTACTAGATTTTAAAGTTTACAGCATTGTAGTTGTAAACAAAAAGCGCTAATGGTGTTATTTTGACAATTTCTAATTCAGCATGACCTTAAATATAATTAATACACGGTAAAACGAACCAAGTAGATGATTTTTAAATAGTATCATCTCATTATGAATTTATTAGTGGCTCAGTGGTAAGTCTGAACGCTTATAATGCTAAATACCAGGTTTCGGTACCCGTGCTGGGCAGAGAACAGCTTGCCCATTTTGTAGCTTTGTTCTTAACTACAAACAGACAAACGAATTTATAATGCATATTCTCCAATTTTAATATTCGCACATAAATATTTTCTGTTAATAAAATGTAGTAATATTATTTGCGAATACAACTTAAAATCAAACTGTAAAACTTAATCATCATAGTAAATAACATTTGATTTTAGAATATGACAAAGTTAATCTCGAGAAGACAGAGAAAAAAATTTAAGCCTGTTATTTCTGATAAATAACTTTTTGGCTTCCTGATATAAACGCTTTCAAATATTTAGCTACCTCCCCAGTGGCTCTGACTGAAATCTGAGGATTTATAGCGCTAAAAATCAGGTTTCGATATCCAAGGTGCACAGAGAACCCATTGTGTAGCTTTGTGCTTAACAACAAAGAAAGTAAGAAATATTTAGGTGTTCAGTTAAGTATTGTTAATTATTTAATCTATTTTAGTTTTTAGATTTTAACTTGAAACCTCTATTCAATTGATGGAAAAAATACAAAATCTGAAAATACTATATTCAGTTGATACTTTAAGACAATGCGGTTATTCATTATATTCAGTTGATACTTTAAGACAATGCGGTTATTCATTATTTCTAAACTTAATCAGACTAATATCCTTAAATTTTATATTTGATTAACAAAACAGATCAAATTCACTATAACATTTTGATGTAACATGAACACTCCATGTGGTACCGCCCCCAGTGGCACAGTGTGCGGACTTACAACGCTAGAAACCGGGTTTCGATACTCGTGGTGGGCAAGGCACAGATAGCTCATTGTGTAGCTTTGTGCTTAATTACAATAAAACGCAAAGTTTCTCCTTACCGTAAATATATTATTATTCTATTCTAGATGTCTTATTCTATAGTAATTATTGCAAAAAGTGAGCTGACTCGCATAAAAACGAGATTCGAGGACTTCGGTGTTAAAAGTAAGCTGTAAATCTACCAAGATCGATAAAAACAAGACTAGAAAATGAACTAAGATGAAACGTTTTATTCAAGAAGTTTGGCCATCAAAACCCGGATTCTAGCGTTGAAAGCCCGCAGACATAACGCTGTGCCACTGGGGGGTAGGAGAAATTTTGTTAGATGTGATAGTGCACTGAATATTTATTGGTATTACCACTTGGAGCGCTTGGATTAATTGTATTCTTAAAACCTACATTTCGTATAAATATTTTAAAATTCAGTAAAGAAACAAAATAAATTCTAACTTACTCCTAGGTACATACAGGTATAGTTAAAATATAATAATAATATATAAACAAAATAATTAATTATCCTACTAATATTAACCCTTATATATCTTGATACATTCTGAACATTTTTGAGGTTGTTTTTAACAGTTAGTTATTCAAAATATAGACGAACTACAAGCAGTTCTAGGTGATGTTAATAATTCATCTATTCTAGGTGAGATTAATAATTCATCTATTCTAGGTGAGGTTAATAATTCATCTATTCTAGGTGAGATTAATAATTCATCTATTCTAGGTGAGATTAATAATTCATCTATTCTAGGTGAGATTAATAATTCATCTATTCTGGGTGAGGTTAATAATTCATCTATTCTAGGTGAGATTAATAATTCATCTATTCTAGGTGAGATTAATAATTCATCTATTCTAGGTGAGGTTAATAATTCATCTCTTTGAAACTCAATTTTTCCAACTCGGCTGTACTTCACATACTTATCACTATATGATCAAATTTCATTATCCACAGTTTTTAAAGTCGTGATCTATAATACGATTATGATATGCTTTTAATTATTACCTTTTAAAAGTATCATTTTGTATTCGTACATATTTGAAATTCGCTTACCTCATAGTTTTAGAAAAAACGAATATAGTTATTGCCTTAATACGAATGGTCTTCAGTGATACAACTCCAAATATTTTACACATCTACTACAGCCTAAAACTGTACAAGGACTTACAATAAATATATCACGTAGTTTCTGATAAAAAGTTGCTTTTGTAATGGTAGACAAATAATGAGTTACAATGCGACTCTGTAAACTCTTTTAATTTTATCTGACTATATTATTGATCAACTGAGATATAAATGTGTAATTAATCTTAATTTTTTTCCATATTAATCAAAATTATATGTACCTAAACATGTTCTTTTATGAAGTAATTTCTTTCTTCATTCAGTGAACGCATTTTTCTTACACATTACAGGTTAATATCAATTGTATTTAATAATATGGATAGACCTCCAGTATCTCAGGGGTAAACTTGAGAACTTATAATGCTAAAAGTATTCGATCCTGTGTTGACTTAGTGCGGATAGTAAATTGTGCAGCTTTGCACTTAAACTAAAACAAATCTTTGGATCATGTTTTTCCATGATTTATGATTAACTAAAAGTATTTGAAGAAAGAAAATTTTTTCTTCACTAACACTGCACGTGAATAGCTCCAGTATAATGTTACGTATGTGCAGAAAACCGTAAGGTATATTGTTGCAAATTAAATGTATATTTAAAAGACCCACCCTTAAACTCTATTAATCTCTTTCGATGACTGATCTGTGTAAAAACCTAATTATGTAAAGAAAGCTTTGTGCAGTTCCACAGAAGCTCATGTGAGTTTATATTTATAGCAGTATGACTTTCGAATCTACCTGTAAAACGTTGTAGATCATATATGCTCTAAAGTTCTGATCTCAATAATAACATTATATATAAAACCTCAAAATCCCGAGTACGAACGTAAATAATATGAGGTGCAAAACTGACCTTTTTCACTGCAGTACGTTTGAAAACTAAAATTAGGAAAATAAAATGAGTCTTTAAGAGAATCCATTGCTTCAAGTGATATCCGTGTAAGGTAACATTATAATTGTTATTATTCTAAATAATGGGGAGGGGGACAAAATCACTTATAAGCCTGTATTCTAAATGGAAAAAAAATACAATTTATATACACATTTCCACCAGCAAAGTTAAGAGAAAATAAATGTATATTGTCATAGAAAGTATACTTATGATTTGCACAAATAATACGTTAATTAGTTTACAGTGAAGAATACGTTCGTTAGTTTATAGTGAAGAATACGCTCATTAGTTTACAGTGAAGAATACGTTCATTAGTTTACAGTGAAGAATACGTTCGATAGTTTATAGTGAAGAATACGCTCATTAGTTTACAGTGAAGAATACATTCGTTAGTTTACAGTGAATAATACCTTCGTTAGTGTGCAGTGAATAATATCTATACACCGAAGGTATGAATAATATATATGTATATATACAATATACACAAGCCATGTGTAAATATATTTAAATAAGCATGCATAGTTTAGTTCAATTGAATGTGTTATTTATAGTTTTTTCTTTTAAAACATAACTGTTTATAATGCTCCCTAAATAATAAAAAAATAAATTACAGTGAAAGCAATGAAGACTTTGTAGGTTTTGAACCAAACTAAATAACAGTAAACCTTTTTTTGATTTACGGTATTTTCTTATTTTGATGTTTTGAGCTCTTTTGTGTGAGGAATACGTTCGTTAATTTACAGTCAAGAATACGTCCATTAGTTTACTGTGAAAAATACTTTCGTTAGTTTACAATGAAGAATACGTTCGTTAGTTTACAGTGAAGAATACGTTCATTAGTTTACATTCAATAATACGTTCATTAGTTTACAGTGAAGATTCTCCATTTTATCGCAAATATTTCCTGTTGCCTTTCCACAGATGTTTTTCAGTAAAAATACAAAAAGTTCATTTCCAAGCTTTGTGAGCAGTGTCGCAGAAGTTGAAAAATTGATAAGGAAATGTTTTAGCTACCAGAAGATTAATGGTAAAATTACACAAGCCCACGTACCATTCTTTTATTTCTGGTAATTATTTAATTCAAGTTACAAAATTTTGATATTAGTAAGATAAACTATAAATTGTAATACTTTTGCGGGATTACGTTTTAAGACATTTAACGTTTTTATTGATATAATATTAACTTCTGAGGTTTTCATTTTCAAAAAAGAGGGAATCCTCAATGACCGCGGCACTTCAGATTATCTGAGGTAGGATTAAAGTAAATTAATTTGTGGTACTTTTTTCCCCTCATTATTAACTATATTTGTGTGCGCCAGCTATATCAAACTTGGGGCGCGCGTATCCCCGATTCAATCTTATTACTCATCAGAATTTATACCAGCCTACCCTAAAATTGAAATTTATTTAGGCAGGATTAGAGTAAATTAATATATGAGACCTTGAGCGTGGTCAAATAATCAATGAAAGGGTTTGACTTCCTGAGTTCAAAACTGTAATTAGATCTCAAATCGATCGAGAGATGACGGAGCTATGAGCTAAATGTTTGTACTTGAAAAACTCAAAGCCATTCTGTGAGCCGCTTTGCCGCGTCTAAAAAGTACATCAAATTATAAAGTTATATATATGTAACATTTTCTTTCTTTACAAGTGAATATTGTAATGTCTGTTCTCAGAGTTAACATATTCAACTAGTAGAGGCTATGCAATTAGATTTCCTATCTTTTGACTTTTAAACTACGTTTTCAACTATTATATCAAGCCTATCTCTCCATTCAATATTTCTTTTCTAAACTTTTTTTGGAAATTAACGCACATTAGAATAAATAACTTTATTGAAAAATGAAGTTCTGATATGAATTTAAGTAAAATACCTAAGTTAACTGTATCTAATTTATTAGTAATAACAGGTCACGCAATGTGTGTTTGTAAAGTATTCTTCCTGAAGATATATCCATAAAACACGAACTAATCCCTTTAATATGATCCTCTCCTAATATCAGGTTCAACCATCTTTTCAACCATATACTCTTCAAGATATTGGAACATTCCTTTCTGATTACCTGATCTTCGAAGATGATGATCTGTACCTGGCTCATAGATACCTATAGAGGCTTACAGTAGCGGATGTGACGTTCATGTTCATCACCAAGATGCTTAATCAGAGACCCGATAACTGCATTATTTGCTCTTTAAACTGCTTACTGAAAATACAACTACGGTGCAATATGGATGTTATTCACCCTTTAAAAAACAATCAAAGGAACTTGCCACCGCCTTGAGGACGTTCCGCTCGCTATTACATTATTGTCGAATCAACGCAAGCAGTCAAGTGCCTTATTTGGTTTCTCGATATTTTTACTTGTGTACTTGAGAAGATCGCACCAGTAATCGAAAAATTTAAAAAATATTCTTCTTTACTGCAACAGCTGTAACTTATAATATTTTTTTATATATCGTAATTAATTCATGAAGCCGTGATTTATCCGTTGAGATTAAGTGTTTTCACAAGTTTTTCTTTTGTTGTTAAGCAATTTTTGTTTTTTCTAGAAGCTATGATAAAGTATTTTTTTTTCTATGTGGGTATTTAAGTAAAACTTACTGAACGATTTTTACATGACTGTCAAAACAAAGAAAAATTAAAAATAATAAATAGAAGATCCTGGTGTTCTCATTAAATAGATCAATTATTTTATGAGACCAAGCTAACAGAACATTTGATTCTTACCAGAAAATTACTTTTTCATTAATTAATTTTCAGTTTTATAATAGTGTAACTTAAGTATCTAACAAGTTTTGTTATAAGAGACTATATGTTTATGATTGTTTGTTTGCTTCAGAGCAGAATTACATTAGGCGATCTGCTGTGTCGTCCAGCGCGGGGAATCGAATCCTGGATTTTTGCGTTGTAAGTTCGTAGACTTATCGCTACCCCATCGGAGTAAATGTCTGTTATAATTTTTTTCTGAGAAAATCTCTGGAATATGCGCTACTAATACCGAATAAATTGTTTTAATTATTTGACAAATATATTTACTAATTAAATTCTGTGCGCGTTCTTCAGTACATGGAAAGTCATATGTCTGTTTATTTATTTGTATTTTATCATACATATTAATAAGTGTTAATTCCGCCCATATTTTGAAGACTTCCGAATAATATTTGTTGTGAGACTCCGTCTGTTTTTTTCCCGCTGATATTAGTTTCATTTCGTTTTGTTTATATGTTTGGAAAGATAGAGACAATTTTCTGTTATCTGAATGATCCATATATTATTCTACACTAGAAAAAAAAATCAAAGAAGTCCTTTAAAAAAACTGTAGCCAGAATCTACTGTTATATATATATGTTCATTCCCATATAGTTCATTGTGATAAAAAACAAACTTTATTACTGGAAAAAGTAGCCTCTGAGTTCAATACGGGCACTTGGTTCATCAATCCTGTCCTCAGTTGCTTTCCTTGGTTTCTATGTCAACGTGTTTTGTTTTTCTTTTGGTAAAACTGAAAAGTTAGGACATACTTCAGCAGCATCTAGTAGACTATTTCGCCAAGCTAAAAAAAAAAAAAAAGGACAGGGTAGGAAGGAAAAAAAGGAAGCTGCGGTAGTAATATATTAACCAGTTTTGGTTATAATGCAATGAGAATTTATGGTATTAAGTAAAATAAAACATGTGCCCAGAGTTTTAGGACTTAATATTCGGAGCATTTACGTGACATTTGCTTGAAAATCTGGCTTAGTTTTAATTTGGAAAGATGTTAATATAGCGTAAACTATGAGCCCATGGTTTTAAGTGTTAATGTGCTAATGTTCTGTGCATTTTGCTAAATAATATTTATAAACTTTGAGCTTATTTTCTGTATTGTTTGCTGCATTTCACTCATTATTTGTGTTAATAAACATTATGGTAAAATAGTTATTAATATCTTGATATTTTAATATTGTTACACGACGAGAACAGAGCTTTCGTTCGTGTTTTTCAAACTTATATATCTTATTAATTCGATCTCGAGTACTCAGTAAAATAGCAGCCAATCAACGTCACTCGTACCAAATCCAGTTAGAACGTAACTCCCGGAAGGCACAAACCTGATGTTCGCAAACGGAGAACGTCAGTTGTGTTTTGTGAAGGCTGTGAGGCAGTATTGCACGTGACGTGCGAGCGCATGTTAGTTGGCAGGAGTTAAAATTTCTCTCGTGCTCGCTGTTTTGCATGATTGTGAAAAAACATTTCTCTGTTAAGCCTAATTTATTTATTTATTATCCGTTAAAATGTGAACATTTCTGCTCTATACAGGAAAGGTTTCAAGGAAATATCTGAACAAAAAGCCATACGTTGTTTTATATTGGTTTTTATAAACGTATATTAAAAGCGCCGTCACCATCTAATGCATGATTGAAGTAGAAGAAAAACTGTTTAGTAGCAACCATGATGAACGTAAAGTTCACGTGGTTTTTGGTATACATCAGACAACCGTAATATTGGAGTTAAGACAGAATCTCAGTTGGGCTCTCAAGTTCTGGCGTCTCCTATCATTTCTGTCAGCGGTAGCAGGAAGATTCATTCTCCGTGTTGCTCGTGTACTGTAATGGCAGCCGAGGTTGCTGGACGCGTTGATAAGTGGCTGGGAGTCGTGCTTGTTCTTCTCTGGGTTGTGTGTGTTGAACTCTCAACCGGAGAATTCAGTCTATTTCTGAAGTCCGACGAAGTTCACAAACTATTTGGTGAGTTGAGATTTCTCCAGTAAAACTTTGTAATAATTTATTAATATTATTTTTCAGAATCACGTTCAGACCTACCGAC
The DNA here is from genome assembly GCF_000517525.1 of Limulus polyphemus. NCBI lineage: Eukaryota > Metazoa > Arthropoda > Merostomata > Xiphosura > Limulidae > Limulus > Limulus polyphemus. The sequence goes on from NW_013668850.1 coordinate 25,570, forward strand.
TAAAAAAGTTCTTCCTGTGTACTTAATATTTTAATTTAAAGTGCACGTGCTGTTTCGTTGTGTGGTATTACTCTTTGAGTTTCGTTTCAAAGAATAAATAAATCTGGTTCGCGCAAGAAATCATCATAAAAAACTTGTTTATTATTCTTGAGTAGTGGAATCCTGATACAACTCTACATCAACACATATGTATCGAAATATATGTAAATCCATACACAATTAAACATTAAAACAAAGCTAACAGGATCAGTGTATTTAAATAATGTTTTGGTTTATAGATTATGCTGACTGAGAAGGTTTTTAAATTGAATAATATATATGTATTTAAATAAAGTTAACAGGATCAGTGGATTTAACTAATGTTTTGGTTTATATATTATGCTGTTTAAAATTTCATAACCAAGTATGAAAATATATAAAACTATGGTGTTTTCCAAGAAGAGGGTTTTAAGAAAATCTTATTCACACGTGCATTTTAGAAGTTTCGACATTCTTCTGTTTCTGACGTCACATTATTTGTATCTACAGGGCTATTAAGATTGAGTTGTAGAGTACTTCTACTATGTACTTAGAAAATCTGTGACTCCAGATTATTCAGAGCTCGTTGAAGGTCTGAATGTGTCTCATTAAAGTATTAAAAAAAACAAATTGCTTATTTTCCTTGTTATTAGTTCCTGAACTTTACATCACATTGTAGAAAAACCACTTATTTTCCAATGTCATTACCTTCTTTACCAATACTCTTCACGACTATAGTTTAAACTACCTCTGAAAACTTAAAATCCAAGAATAAAACAAGATAGGATGAGCTTTAGAATATTATAAATATATATATATAAACATAACAATATTTGGTCTCTTCTGTTTTTATCTTTCCTGACTTCTTATGACATGACCTCGTTAACATTCTACTGGTTTCCTGATTTCTAAGGTTACTCCTTAGGACTTAATTTTCAAGAAAACTTCCAAAACTTTCAGATACAGTTTTTCAACTAAAAATAAATAATATAAATTAAGTACATATATACGCATATAAAATACAATCCTTATGTAAATATAATACATTGAAGTTTATTCAGAAATAAACTACTTTAAGTCTATAAACTATATGTTAATTTCTTTTTTATTCCATAGTTTATTACTTTATCATTTTTCTTTAGATTAAAACTTTACCCCCTCCACGGTGGGGCAGTGATAAGTTTACAGATTTACAATGTTTTTATTTGTTTCTTTGTTAAGTATAAACCTACATAATGGGCTGTTTGCCGGTCCACAGTTCATGACATTAATATGGACTAGAAGACACGAACTCGACTCGGGTGGTTATAAGTAACTAAATAGTAAGGGATAAACTTTCTGAGATCATTTTAAGCCTGTAACAAGCTACTGTGCGCTTGTACTCTTCACTATTTTTTGCTATGTTTGTAGCAATATTGTGAATATGACGAATTCGACGATGATTCATTTATGGAAAAGGTATACGACATCATGAATGGATGTACAAAGTTTACCGTACTTACGAAGGACAGATTGTTTGCTTGATAATGTATTTACGTTGTATTGAATCCAATCATATATCGGACTTTTTTTAGTGATGCTGAATAACACATACTGTCATATTGCTAGTATTTTGATGACCTATTTTGCACATTATAATAAAAGCAAGCTTAATGGACAAATAAAAATAAAAGACAAAACACTTAGTAAATAGTTTAACTGATACTATATAACAGTCTAACCAGGAGTATGACGTCATAAGACAAATTATAATAAAATGAAACAAAAACAACGTATAACGTTTAGAAAGCACTGAGTTGTCAGTTGGCTATTATCGGTATTTTCGACCGTAATCCCAGTAATATTTCACTAAGCCAACAATGCGAAATTATCTTCACAAGTATAATATATATATGCATATTTGAAACATTATAACCAATATTATTGGTGAAATTAACTTTAACAATAGAAATAAATATAAAATGATATATAAATTAAACATGATACAACTCTTGGGTTCTATTCTAAATCCAATAAAAAACTTGTGGAACCTACTTTGACGCTGAATACGTTACGCATTGACCCGCCACGCGAGATCTTGGAGATGCACCGACTGAGAATGTAATGGAATTGTTCATAACATCGTCTACTGACTAATCAGATGTAGAGATGATGGCATTGCTCGAATGGGATGGGGCATATTTGTTACTGAGCATATTATGTCGTTTTGAACAAAAATGAGTTTCTCAGGCAAGATGATTCAGTCAAACCCTCATTCTTACTATTCTGAATTCGAGGTTATTCGTATTCTGTGGGCTGAAACTAGCGATTTATTGTCAATGAAAGAGACTCGTTAAATGTATTCATTTACTAACTGATGTTCGTGAAATATACGCTAATTTCATGTCTGTTGTCCAATTGATTGAACAAGTTTTTAGTTATAAAAGTTTGGATATATGACAGTGACTTTCAGAAATGGTATTCAGAGGTGGAAAATACTAAATACTATTTAAATTTGGCCCAAGCTAATTTTTGAACCAACATCTACGGATAATTGTTAGGTAATTGTGCACTAAGCCGACATATGAGTCCCAGAGCATTTATTTGTCCAGGATTTAAGAGTACTATTTGTATAATTGAGAAGTACAAATGTAACAGTATCTATAGTGGGGAGGGCAGTTATATTAGTACAAGGAGTTTGTTGAATTTACACACTTATTTATTTATTTCTAAAGTACGAAAATTAGAAGAATTGTGTCATTGTTCTAAAATGATATTTCCTTTTCTCGAAGGTAACTAATTAATATATTTACAGGAACTAGAAGTAACATTTGAAGAAACTCCAAGCCTAGGTTTTACTGATGTACTATTTCCTTTTCTCGAAGGTAACTAATTAATATATTTACAGGAATCAGAAGTGACATTTGCAGAAACTCCAAGCCTAGGTTTTACTGATGTACTATTTCCTTTTCTCGAAGGTAACTAATTAACATATTTACAGGAACCAGAAGTGTCATTTGCAGAAACTCCAAGCCTAGGTTTTACTGATGTACTATTTCCTTTTCTCGAAGGTAACTAATTAATATATTTACAGGAACCAGAAGTGACATTTGCAGAAACTCCAAGCCTAGGTTTTACTGATGTACTTGCATATAAGAGCTTTCTACTGGTTATAGAATCGGGAGTTTAGGCTAACCAAGGTCTCATTAAACTTAGAAATCTTACAAGTATTTTTGTAACCAAAACTACGCACAATACAATTTACGCGCTGTTTAGGATATGATATTATATAAATCCAAAAAAGGTAACTTTACATTAAAATCACACGATTGATTTTTCTATGGATTTACGTAATAAATCCTTTTTTATCTATGGGGCTGCTAAAGACTTTCAAGAAAGTACTTTTTAGGCTGATATATTATAATATATATAAAATAGATAATATATTATAATATAATATAACGGTCTCTTGTTAGATATAATGTTATACCGCTTATGTGATTTTTATGGTCTATCAATTATTGATGTATTTCACACGCTACAATTTTTTAAACAAAACAGTGTACAGATTTATGTCTCTCTAAGTTGTTTTTTACTACATTTTATACTTAACAATGTTCTTTGTGTTTCTTTCACTTAGGATTTAAAACTCTATAATTTCGTCTAGTCGTTATCTGACAATCACAGTTTTAATTTTTCAAAGTGTTCTGGTTTTTTGTATTTTTACTTTGTTAATTAGAACAACAAAAATATAGACACAATATTTTATTATTTTATCTAAAATATCTAATTAATCTGAAATTTAATGTGTTATAACCTCGTCAGTTTTTATTGTTGAGAAAGAAACATTGTTTTGTACATGCCAGTTTCAAACGATTATTATATGATGTTAAGAATTAAGTTTCGAGAGCACGTTTTTAGTAATTATAGACCTGATGCTATATTCACAGTTTTTTGTCGTAATGAAACTTAGCAGTAATAATGATATCCTGTATCGTGCAATTGTTGCAAAATTAAAGCGCAATATCTTATAAAACAAGTTGTTGTTGCAATATGTTGCACTATATATTCTTTCCCATTACATTGTTTCTGATATTTATCTTGGGTAAGAAGTTCAGTGTTAAAAACTTAAAAAGAAGGAAGTAGCCCCTTAAGAAGAAATCTTATCCTGCAGTAAAATAATTGCCCTGGAGCATTTGATTTTAGTATTCATAAAATATAAAATTTACGTCTAAATCGTATGTAATTTCAAAGAAACAAAATTAGAATTCGACGCTTTACATTTATATAGGGGAGTTCCGTTTTTGCATCAGAGTTCTAGTATCCATTGCCCCAAAGTGCAGACGGCGATTTTGTGCCGGCAACATCCAGTCCATACTAAACATACGAGCTCTATCTAGAACGCTAACCACTAGGCAACATCTAGCCCCATACTACATATATGAGCTCTAGCAACATCTAGCCCCTACTACATATATGAGCTCTAGCACGCTAACCACTAGGCAACATCTAGCCCATACTACATATATGAGCTCTAGCACGCTAACCACTAGGCAACATCTAGCCCCTACTACAAAAATGAGCTACTGCACGCTAACCACCAGGCAACATCTAGCCCATACTATACATATGAGCTCTAGCACACTAACCACCAGGCAACATCTATCCCCTGTTACATATATGGGCTACAACACACTAATTACTAGGCAACATCTAGCCCATACTACATATATGAGCTCTATCTAGCACACTAACCAGTAGGCGACATCTAGCCCCTACTACATATGTGAGCTCTAGCACGCTAACCACCAGGCAACATCCAGCCCCTACTACATATGTGAGCTACAGCACGCTAACCACTAGGCAACATCTTGCCCATGCTACATATTGAAGCTCTAGCACGCTAACCATTAGGCAATATATAGCCCATGCTACATTTATAAGCACTAGATAACATCTAGCCCATGCTACAGTAACAGAGATGTGTAGGTTGTTCTTTATGGTTTTAATTTTTATAGTTTCTATTTCTAATTTAAATAATTATTATAACGAAATATTCTACACCGATAAAATAATCATAATCTTGTATAATCTTAGAAATTTAGGATAAAACGGGACGATTATTTCTTTGTTTAAACCTGGGAATTTAGAATTAAAACGATAAGCGACGTTTATCTAATCATTTATAAAGATGAGAAATAGAATCGTTGTCCAAATCTAAGAACTTAGAAAATAGATGTTTAGTTATTATAATATCGTTGTTTAATCCTCAATCGAATAAAACAAAAGATTTGTTTTGTTTAAATCCTCACATTTAGTATAAGATCGCGACAGCTTACTTTTCATCTACTGTGCCGATGTGCATGCGGTTTCATATGAAGAATTTCTAAGAAGAAGTAAATAACAGTAAGCTTGAATAAGTTTATTAATGAGTGTGACGTTTATAAATACAACACTACTGCCACATCGATACGAATAATGTATTGTTATGGTTAAAAAACAAAGTGAACAACTTATCGTACAATCTTTGTCAAGTGGATTCTTACTTGTGACGAACCCGAATATTTCCCGGGATTTCTAATATTGATTATCTTCTGAGAAATAAGTTTTACATAATTTTCGCGCCTAGCCGTCTTGATTTGTTTGCAGTTATGGCTAACATTTTTACCGGATAGCTTTCAATAACTCCCGGGCTTTGTGTCTTCCGAGAAACAAGTTAAACTGGGGCTTACATAATTCTTACGACTAGTCACCCTGGTTTGTTTACAATTATGGCTAACATATTTACCGGATAACATTCTAGAACTTCAGAGTTTTATGTCTTAAAAGAAACAAGTTAAACTGGGGCTTACATAATTCTTACGACTAGTCACCCTGGTTTGTTTACAATTATGGCTAACATATTTACCGGATAACATTCTAGAACTTCAGAGTTTTATGTCTTAAAAGAAACAAGTTAAACTGGGGCTTACATAATTCTCACGCTCAGCCGTCCTGGTTTGTTTACAATTATGACTAACATATTTACCGGATAGCTTTCAATAACTCCCGGGCTTTGTGTCTTTCGAGAAACAAGTTAAACTGGGGTTTACATAATTCTTACGACTAGTCTCCCTGGTTTGTTTACAGTTATGACTAACATATTTACCGGATAGCTTTCAATAACTCCCGGGCTTTGTGTCTTTCGAGAAACAAGTTAAACTGGGGTTTACATAATTCTTACGACTAGTCTCCCAGGTTTGTTTACAGTTATGACTAACATATTTACCGGATAGCTTTCAATAACTCCCGGGCTTTGTGTCTTTCGAGAAACAAGTTAAACTGGGGTTTACATAATTCTTACGACTAGTCTCCCAGGTTTGTTTACAGTTATGACTAACATATTTAC
>NW_013668850.1:32599-37287 GCF_000517525.1 Limulus polyphemus
GTCCCAGTTCCATGGTTAAACAGAATATGATAAGCTCTGGTAGTTCTGTTTTTAAAGTCTTTCATAACAGATTCTCACAATCTTGAAATTCACGTAGACATACGATTATTGAACTGTTACTCCAACTAGATAAGATGATTTCCTGTATAAATTGAAATAAACAAAACAAAATGTCAAATATCCAGAAAAATATACATTATTCATAGGATTACTATCTTAATGCTTATATCAACTAGTTAAACAACTACGTTTAAAGTGCTCAAATATAATAAGTCCAAACAAAATCGATTTAATGGTTAGCTTCTAACTATGAAGGCTGTTTCTTAAAATTACGTGGTAAATAAATTTTATAGATAATGAAATATCTACGTCAATTAACCGTTAATGTCACGTGATGTGGATCGATTGGTCCAAGGTTCTAACCTCTAAATGCCGCTGAAAACACTCCGTACATTCGACTGTGGAAGTGTTATAAATGTTTCAGTCAATCCTGTTATTTATTTGGTAGTAGCCATGTAAGAGGCAGGTGACTGGTTGCTTTTCCTCTATTCAGCAGAGGCCTGGCAAAACCTGGTTGTTAGAGCACTCGACTCGCAATCTGCGGATCACGGGTTCGAATCCCATCACCAAACATACTCATCCTTTCGGCCGTGGGGGTATAATAATGTGACAGTTAGCGTAGCCCAAGTGCTCTTAGTGGGTGTTATTGACAAGCTCCCTTCCTTTCAGTCTATCGTTTCTAAATTAGGGACGGCTAGCGCATAATATAGCCCTTGGATAGCTTTGCGTAAAATTCATCAAACAAATTGGTTAGTAGTTTTAAATTAAAAACGGTTATGCCAGATCCCTGGAGTCTCTGACTTAACCGTTTAGTCTTGTATCGCATAATATGCCTTTTATGTTGAAAATACCAAACATATCACAAAAAAGAAACTTTTATATACACATATGTATATTTTGTATAGCTGTTCATTTACGGAAAAGTCGTTTTAAGAGTTTTCTAGGTTTTGGATTCGTGTTGGTGTTTTCTTGTACTGTCTGACCAGCTTGCAATTTCTAAAGTACATATGAGGCTCTTTCGTTTGATTTGTTAGCTTCGGAAGATCTGTATGTCTATCCATCAGAGCTCACACATAATCGAAATAAAATAAAAATAATAAATAATCGGTGTTAAAGGTAAATAAATAGTAAAATGATATTGTGTTTTTCATTCATACCCTAATTCTGATAAATACTTAGATAAATATTGATAATAATTACAATTCACTTACTTCATCTGGTTCATAACAGTTGTTCATGAAACTGATGATATAAATAGAGCCTAGAACTACTACTACGTATGTCTTATCTCAGACGACCTGATGAATCCTGGTATTGGACGAAAGGCATCTTCGGCACTGAATATGGCAGATGTAGTATGGTTGGCTTATTAATAGTTTTATATTCTCCAAAATTAAAGAAAGTTTCCCCCTGATGAACAAAAGCCGCCTTACGAAAGGGTTCGGGTTATATAGCTTCCCTAACATCATGAACTATGTATTCTTTAATAAAGTGTACTCCTGATGAACAAAAGCCGCCTTACGAAAGGGTTCGGGTTATATAGCTTCCCTAACATCATAAACTATATATTCTGTTTTTCCTTTTACTCGTAAGGTCTTATAAATCACGTATTTATCATGAAAGGCCGAATGTAATGCAGAGAAATACAGAGTTCTACATAAGAAAATCATTATTTTGTCGAAACGTTTTACATTTGCTGTTATGCTAAACTTATATTAAAGTTTTTCTTCATTACCCATTCAAGCCGTCTCCAAGCATTATTAGTCTCAAAGTGGGTTCCTCGTCATCGAATTTAACTTTTGTTATGCTTAAAATGTTGACACCCACTGGCTCTTGATTCCTCTAGACCAATCGCGACGTGAGAGTCTTATCGATCGTTCTAGGACCCACGAAAACATATCGCTAGTATATAAATGGTTAACAGGACGCATGACGTGTCATTTCTGGATAGTATTTATTTGTGCGTGCACTTTTACATTATTTTTTCTCTTCAATATTATTTATTCGTCGCTATGGCAACAAGAGTTTGTGTAAATAACCCAAACATATTCTGTTATATTTGTGGTAGATTTGTTGTATAAAGAAGCAATAGTCACGCAGAGTCAGCCTGATACCAGGATCAAAAAACATTGAACTAGATGGTTTGGTTGACACAAAGAAAGTCCTATTACATCCACTTCACATAAAAGTGGGTTTGATGAAGCAGTTTGTAAGGGCCTTAGACAAAGATGGCGACTGTTTCAACCATCTTTGTGGGCAATTCCCAGCTCTTTCAGAAGCGAAACATAAAGAAGGGATTTTAGTTGTGCCTCAGATTAGGAAATTGACTTCAGATGAACAATTCGAAAGGACGATGAGGAAAGTTGAAAAAGAAGCGCGATTACCTTTAAAGATGTTGTTGACAATTTATTTTAGGAAACAACAAGGACCCAAATTATGGAAATATTGTCAATAACATGCTCGATAAATTCAAAGAGTTGGGTTATAATATGAGCTTAAAAGTTCATTACTTACACTCACATACTGACTGTTTCCCTGAAAATATCGGTGCCGTCAGTGAAGAACAAGGAGAAAAGTTTCATCAAGACATTACGAAAATGGAGAGGAGGTATCGGGGCATAATGGCTGATTACTGTTGGTCATTGAAACTATATGCTCCAGATGCAATACATAAATGAAAGACCACAACACGTAGTTTTGAAACTATGTTTGTTTTGTTATGGATTTCGCGCAAAGCTACACGAAAGCTATCTGCTCTAGCCGTCCCAAATTTAGCAGTGTAAGACTAGAGGGAAGGCAGCTAGTCATCACCACCCACTGCCAACTCTTGGGCTACTCTTTTACCAACGAATAGTGGGATTGACCGTGACATTATTACGCCCCCACGGCTAAGAGGTCGAGCGCCCTAACCATCTGACCTGGCATTCCGGGCCTGTTTTGAAACTAAAAGACGTAGATTTCATTAAAAAAATCAGGATAAATGAGGATGCATATTCGTTTCACATCAATGTTCTTCCCTTTTCTTCAGGCCCCCCAGTAGCACAGCGGTATGTCTGCGGAGTTACAACGCTAGAATCCGGGTTTCGATACCCGTGGTGGGCAGAGCACAGATAGCCCATTGTGTAGCTTTGTGCTTAGCTTCAAACAAACCTTTTCTTCAGTTTGTTTATATTTTTGCAAACAAACATAATAGTAAAAATGTTCATTGTGGTAAACGAAATAATAACTTGATCTAAGTAAGAGTTTTTTTTTTCCTTCCTAAATTATAATAAAATCCTTATGTGATGGAAAAATGAATATTATTTTCGAAATCTACGTAGCTGAATTATGGAAAATCTGTTATTGAAACACCTTTTATGAAGTTTAAATGTGCAGGCTTGTGCTAGCAAAGATAACGCTACTTAAGTAGTGTGCGAATGATGAGACACTTCGTAATTAGTTTTATAATCAATCTTACGATAAACAAAATCTTTAAATAAGAAGTTTACGTCAACTTATGATAAACAGTTTTAAGTCAGTAAAAGCAATCAAACAGATATTACATGTGATTATCCCACACCAGATAGACAAAAAAAAAAGACGAGATGCTCATAAAACAGAAACAAAATTTACTACAGAGTGGTAAAGATAACACGTTTATTGATACACGGTTGAAGTGAGTATTTTCAGTTAATAAGTCAAAGTACCTAAGATAACAGATCGGGTATGTCCCAATGGTCAGCATGATTTGCTGCGTTTCATAAGGTTCAAGGTTAGAGGTTTATAAAAGTGACAGTTAGTTTATTTACGTGGTCAAGAGCCCCATGCAAGCGGTTGGTGCTGATAACCTTGATGACTCTGATCTGGTAATTTAAACCATGAGGAGTCTGATCTGGTAATCTGAACCTTGAGGACTCTGATCTGGTAACTTGAACCTTGAGGACACTGATCTGATAATTTAAACCATGAGGACACTGATCTGGTAACTTGAACCTTGAGGACACTGATCTGGTAACTTGAACCTCGAGGACTCTGATTTGGTAACTTGAACCTCGAGGACACTGATCTGGTAACTTGAACCTTGAGGACACTGATCTGGTAACTTGAACCTCGAGGACACTGATCTGGTAACTTGAACCTTGAGGACACTGATCTGATAATTCTGTTCGCTTAAGATGCTGCTCACTTTCAAAATATAAACCTAAACCTGACATAAGAATTGACTCTTGCTGGAAAACTTCAAACTTCTTTCATTTATAAGCTAATCTGTATACTTACAACCTTGCAAGTTATCGTTTTGATATGTCTTTAAAAAAGTAAGTACCTTAAAACTTATTTTTTAAACGAAACATTTTGTTATCGCTAAGTTTTAAATGTTTTTGAAATACACCACGCTCATTTTATACACACAAGCATGTATGTCTAATATTATATTAGGTCGTCAAAAAAATTAATGTCGCTTTTTTTTAGATGAACTAGCCCAAACAACTTATAAATCAAAACAATACATTTATTAAATGAAATATTCTCCATTCTTATCGATGATGCTTTTCCATCTTACAATCAGGCTGTTAATGCCCTGATGAAAGAAATCACTTGGCTTTGAAGAAAAAACATGTCGACGTCCTCTTTAACACCTTCCACATTTG